>NC_050516.1:940173-956852 GCF_002922805.2 Oryzias melastigma | reverse complement strand
ACCAGTTTTTGATGTACCCTACAGGGAAGAGGCCTCAGGGCAGGAGTGAGTCTGTGGTGAAACCTTATTACATGGCAAACTTGAAAACATCCTTGGGATGAGCTGCAAAGGTGGGAGTTGAGATGCTTGAGTGGGGTCATCTAGTCCAGGTGACCCTTTTAAAAACTTTTTCTGCCCTGGAAACATGCTGGATATGTGAGATTCTTCACAGACAAACATCCATCCAGCTTCTTTTCTTTTGGCTGTTCAGATCCACGCCGATCGTCTTTTGATGTATTGTAAAAGGTTCCCCATTGGACGTTAATCAAGATTAGGCATTTTTTAAACTAGATTTCTGCTTACGTGATCAGCTGATTCACAGAGTGATTGGCTTTTTCTCCAGAGGCAAAAGGATATAGTTATACAAATTTGAACACTTGTTAATATTGACTTGAAAAAAATAACATTCTCTGTCCCATTTTAAGCTCATCTTGCACACTAACCTGCTAGACAATTAGAGTTTATTTGCATTTAAAAACTTAAAAGCTGATAGTTCTAAAAAGATTTTAAAATATCATTTTTGAAAGGGTTTCCAAAGCTTAGGAAATTTCCGCTCAAGCATCCGGCTAAAGTTGTAAAATTTCTTCATCCGGCTAGAGATTGTTTCTTGTGCCATCTTGCATGTGACCAGAGGCGCATCGGTTTCTAGGACATAAGTTCTGCAGAGCAGCAGTAGTTTGTCAAATATTTGCTTTTGAGTTGTGGGCGGGACTGTTAGCATGGGGTAGCCCCACCCACTCTCCTGTGATGTGACAGCTTTCTGTTTACAAGCTCTCCCACAATCTTACAGCCCCTCACACAACTTAGCGTTACTGGGGCAACAAAAACGGCGAGCAATATTGGAGCTATTCAGACGTGCAGTTTTGAGCCTAATTTCAGCTCAGACGAGTAAAACGAAACTCTACATGGATCTATTTGTCTTCAAGTGGATGCATCACAATGGAGCGAAGCACAGAGCTTAGTGTATTCTCTACATAAAGAATACACTCCTTTTCAAACTGCACTTTTTATCAGCTCCAGAATAACAATTTTCAATGACAATTTAGAGCTTGATGAAAAATGCCACAAGAACATGTTAAAAACACAAAAAAACACATTTTTATCAGCCTTACATTCCAACCCTACATCTGTAGCGCATGTAACAGGATGCAAATACAGTCTCTCTACAAAGACGTAAGCCTGCCCTGAAGCCTCTTACAGCTGCAGTTTTTCCATCTTCTTATGTCTGTTCAATTGTTGACCTTTGTGAATCTAAAAAAGAAGATAAAACATAAATGATCTTGTGTAAGTGGAAGAATTGTCCATGTTAAATGTGCCACTGAGGTAAACTGGAAGTTAACAAGCTCTTGATTTGAGGTTATAATCTGCAGTTCAGTAAGTAATGACAGCAGGGAGTTTCTTTACTGTCAGAGCAGCTCTTCACTACAACCCTTCAGTGCAGGAACATCTTCTTAGGTGGAATTTTCTCATAAAGAAAAACGACATACAAGACGACTTCTTCTTTTTTAAACCTCTGTTCACAGTCTGAAGGCTTCACAAACACCACACTTTCCTTCAAAACAGAGAAGTTAAATGTTTTTTTTACCGCATGAATGAGAGGTACATAACAACTGAACCGCTGCAAAGAATGAGCGGCTGTCAGAGGTGTCTGTTCATTTATTAATAACTATATTTGTGTGTAATAATCATCTATGAGTGAGATTTGTTTTAAACAGTCATGCAGAACATACATAAACAGCACAGGCCTCTCTTTTTCTCAGCATGGGATTACCCCCCCTGATGTTTTCCACCTACGAGCTCGATCAGTCTTCTCCTTTCATCTTTGGTATAACCTTTTGGAAAAATGATATTGTGACCTTATGCGAGGAGCTGGGTGAAAGAAGTGAAATCGAAAGCATCATAAAAGAGAAACACAGACTAAGAGAGAGGAACAAATTGAAAGAGCGATCATGTATAATTTAAGGACAAGTATTCTCCCCCGAGACTCCACTGTCAGTTAATAGGTCACAGTTATTAACACAAGGAACCGTTCTGGTGTGATACATGAGCAGCGGCGAGAGTGAGGAAGACGAGAAATGAAAGCATGACGATTAAAGAAGACCTGAGCACAACTAAGATCTATTCAAAACGAGAGAAGTAAAATGAAGCTGCAGTATACACTCAACAGTTTGTTAAGTACTCCTTGCTAGTATCGGGTTGGAGCCCTTTTGCCTTAAGAGTTGCTTCAATACTTCAGCGGGATAGATTCATTAAGGTACTGGAAACATTCCTCAAGGAGTTTGGTCCATATTGACATGACAGCATCACACAGTTTATGCAGATTTGTTGGCTATGCCAATCTCCTGTTCCACCACATCCCAAAGATGGTTGAGATCTGGTGACTGTGGAGGTCATTTGAGTCCATTGTGATGTTCAAGAAACCAGTCTGTGATGATTCCAGCTTAATGACATGGTGGGGCTATCCATCAGAAGATAGTACACTGTGGTCATAAAGGGATGGACACAATACTCAGGTAGACTGTGGTGTTGGAACCATGATCAATTGGTACTAAGGGGCCCAAGCTGAGAAAATATCCCACACTCTATTCCACCACCAGCCTGAATCGTTGATACAAGGCAGGACGGATCCATGCTTCTGTGTTGTTGACAACACATTAAATCTACCATCCAAATGTTGCAGCAGAAATCAAGAATCAACATATCAGATAACACTTTTCTGATCTTCTATTGTCCAGTTTTGTGGTCCTGTGTGAATTGTAGCCTCAGTTTCCTGTTCTGAGCTGACAGGAGTGACACCCGATGTGGTCTACTGCTGCTGTATCCATCTGCCTCAAGGTTAGATGTGTTGTGTGTTCATAGATGCTCTTCTGCAAACCTTGGAAGTAACAAGCAGCTATTTGAGTTACTGTTGTCTTTCCATCAGCTGGATCCAGTCTGGACATTCTCCTCTGACCTCTGGCATCAACGAAACACCCACAGAACTACCGCTCACTGGATATTTTCTCTTTTTCTGACCATTCTCTGTAAACCCTAGAGATGTTTGTTGGTGAAAATCCCAGATGATCAGCAGTTTCTGAAATACTCAGACCAGCCTGTCTGGTACCAACAATCATGCCACGTTCAAAGTCACAGAATCCCTTTTCTTTTCAGTTCTGATGTTCGGTTTGAACCGCAGCAGGTCGTCTTGACCACACATGCCAAAATGCATTTAATTGGTGTAATGGAATTGGCTGATCAGAATTTTGTGTTAATGAGTTGGACAGGTAATGTATGTGTCTGAAAACATTTGAAAACAACCTGGAGGTTGTTTTTTACCGGTTTGCAAACAAAATAATGTAAATTTTGTCCTTGTATCTTATAAGTGTCTGAGCAGTTTGAGGCTTTACAAAGTGAAACAAGAAAAAAAAAAGAAAAAGAAAAATCGATGGAATGCATGTCTTTATGTGGGCAGCTGCACAGCTATTTCTGAGTGCTTCAAGCCAGAGGCAGCTTGAAATCTTGTGTCGCAATAACTAATTGAAACATCAGCATCGTTCCTTGTACACAAACGGAGCGCTTCAGAGAGTGTTCCAAAAAAAAACAGGAGAAATAACTATCATTTAAGCTTAGCATGCTTGTGTTACAAAGACAGTGATGCTTTGTTGTTTGTCACAAACAGAACAGCGCCACAAAGTCACTTCAAAAACCTCACTTTAGCATTGGATTCCTATTTTGCAAAACATAATGACAAAACTGTTTGCCACACAAACGCCTGTCCATTATGAGCACGACAACAAAGAGACACAAATGCACCCACGCATTTCAATGTACAATCAGTCACACAGAATGAAGTCCACACATTGCAAACAAAACACCTGAAAGCCCGCGAGACCCTTTGTCTACTCAGACATTTTCATTTAATACTGAAAAAGTAATTACGGACAGCGGCGTGCATGTTGAGCAAATAGAAACAACGTTCTCCCTGAACTGGATGGAGTAATGCATGCTAAGAAAAATGAATGAAGGATGTGTTTGCTCAAAAACGGTAAGCAGGCTTTGCATCTGTGTCTTCCCAGCTGCAGTGGCACACTGTGCACGTGTGGCAGGTGAGAGGAGCAGGTGATGGCGGTGGAATAGGAGAAGTCTTCTCCTGTTTCTGCAGCAGAGCCATGCTGCTTCATTTACAGGCTTTGCTGTCAGTGTTATGAAGTGTGTCTGTCAGTCAGGAAAACAAGCACTGCACAATGCAAATGATAAAAGTAAGATAGATTTTGTTCGAGATAGGAAACAAATTTTGTTTTTGCTCCACTAAATAAATAAAAAAATCAATAAGAGACAATAACAATGTTAAAAGCACAAATGTTTTGTCAGAATAGTTTTGTTTAAAGTAAACATAGGGTAACACAAGCGTTTGCTAATTTAGCACAGTAAGCAGAACAAAACAGTTAAGCTAAGAGTGCAACTTTCACATGAGAAGAACCAGTAGTAGATGCATAGAAGGGAAGAAGCCCCAAAAACACGGACAAAAGATGAGAAAATGGATTGACCGATAGCCTAAAGATATAAAATGTTCAGGACACCAATGTCTAAATAATACTGTTTATTTCTGTTTAAGTTTTAGTTCTAAACTCTATTGTTAAAAAATGTCCTGCTGAGTTTTTATAGTACAATCTGTTTGCTTCTGTTTGGGCTGCTGCAAAACCCCAAGCACCTTCAAAATAAAGTTTGCTATTTTTTCTCTTTTATTTTAACGTTCTTGTAAATCTAGTGTTTAAAAAATAAAAGCTTGGGTATGCGATACTAAATTTGCCTAATGGGAACACATAAAAAAAACCCTTCAATTATTGCAAAAAAAAGTTCTTACTGTGGTTTTTGAGGCGTATCAAAATGACATATCTCATAAAACACTTTTTTCCGATAAATTAGTCAAGTGAACAACAACCAGATACCACGCTTAGCTTAGGGTGCAACAGCATCACAAAGCTCATCAAATGTTAAGCGTGTCATGCGGAATTATTGAATCCATTATAAAATCATCGACCGCAATTTCCCAAAACCTCTTCATCCGTAGTGGCTCCAACATGTAAGACGCTAGACCCGCTATAGCCTGAATCAAACACCGACGTCTCCTTTGATAGATGATGACGAGTGCTAGTACTGCAGCAGAAATGTGAATGTATCTGCTGTAAATCAAAGTCTTCACATCCATCACCATGTTTTTAAATAACTTATGGCAAGTTATTTTTGCATAATTATGATTAAATATAAACAGTGAAACTGCAAAATTTAGTTAATGACATTTCTAGAATATCGATAAAGTTTTACACAAATGTGTCGTGGAAACGCAGCTACTGTAAACTTTGTGTGATTCTGAACAAAGATTTTGACATTTTCGATTCATTTTCATTTAAAAATCCATTAAGCAGTTATGGGCTGCACGGTGGCGCAGTGGTTAGCGCTCTTGCCTCACAGCGAGAAGGCCCCGGTTCGACTCCCGGCTGGGACCTTTCTGTGTGGAGTTTGCATGTTCTCCCCGTGCATGCGTGGGTTTTCACCGGGGACTCCGGCTTCCTCCCACCGTCCAAAAACATGCTTCATAGGTTAATTGGTGACTCTAAATTGCCCCTAGGTGTGAATGTGAGAGTGGATGTGTGTGATTGAGGCCCTGCGACAGACTGGCGACCTGCCTAGGGTGTACCCCGCCTTCGCCCATCAGCAGCTGGGATAGGCTCCGGCACCCCCCCGACCCCGAAAGACACAAAGCGGTCAGGAAAATGGATGGATTAAGCAGTTATGGAAGATTTGAGGCAAGTTTCATTTTGATTTAGGTGCATAATTTCCATTTTAGGTTTGATGCTGATAAATGAACCAATGCACTGATGTGTAAAACACTGACACAAGAATAAAAGAAAAAAACAGACTGCAGTGGATTACAAAATAAAATACATCTAAAATTAAATGGTGCAACTTTGAGCAAAACACTAATTTCAAAGAGTAAACAAGTAACTATTTTTTATTTTTCTATGTTTGTAAAGAGTTATGCAAGAATAATAAAGTTTTCAAGCATTCCTGTTTTGCAGTTGTGGCAGGTGACAGAAAAGTTTCTTTGTTCTTATTTTAGGGCATCTAAAGACTTGTGGAAGCTAAATTTAGAATGTTTTTAAATATATAAGATTACTTTTAAATTACAATTGAATTAAATTTTCATTTCGCTTTGATTTTTTTCTCTTATTCTGTCTTTACATATTTTAATCTCTATCTTAGAAGATGGTATTGACACAAATCATCTCTTTTTCCTTATGTTTTATTTTTCGTGTCTTTCTTTTTCACTCTGCACATTTGTTAACTAGGAACTTCATTTGGAGCCTTGGTTGGTGTTATTCAGAATGCCTGTTATTATTATGCTTGTTATTAAGGGTAGTGCACACCTGCTGCAACCACAGTGGTTGTGATTATCCTTGACTGCAAAGGGAACTGTAATAGAATGAACTTCCATTCTGCAGGTAAAAGAGCATTTCTCATTGAGGGCCTCTACAGATGCATGTCAGCATGACCTGATGAGGTCTGAATGAGCTGAAGGGCTTCTGACAAAATACTTTTTTTGTTTTAGCACATGCACTTGGGAAACTTGTGGGATCGCTTCTAAAAAAAAAAAAAAAAAAGGATTCTTGTATAAAAACTGACTTTTTTTATGGATAACAAAGGTTAAGTGCTCCAGCTTTCTAATGGAGTTTCATCTGAACCATAAATACTGTTTATAACTAAAAAGGCCCTTAGAGAAAATGCAAAATTTACAAAAAAGGTTAGTAATGTCTTATGATCTCACCTCCTCCGTAACAAAATGCATTTAAATAACTCTGGTGGCAGTGATGCAATACTGCGGTTCCCTCACAGACCTGTCAGAGCTGCAGTGTTGCACCGACCGGTGCATGGCGGTGTTGCGATAATGACTTAACAGCTCTGCTGAGGGAGCATGCTCACTCTGAGCCTGTGCTCAACAAGGCTAAGGCAGAGGAAACCAGCATGAGAGGGAAGAGAGGAAGCACGGAGGATGACTGAAGGCTTCTGGCAGAACGAGGTCACTCTGTTCTAACAGGTGATCTTATGTGAAGGTGGACTTGAAAAGGAGGCCTGTTTATGTGCATATGGCTGCAGCGAAATGTGTACAGCCACAAAGTCAGAACGCATTCCGGATACATTTACAACAAAAGTCAACAGTCCTTTCAATAAAACACAAAAAATGCGAGCTATTACAATCCTGCATAGGATTCAGCAACACCGTATCCATGACGATTTAATACCATATCAGCCGAGAATCAGCGGCCTCGACTCGTCCTGTGCTTATTTTATCTTTTTAATGAGACTTTTCGGAGAAGTCTTTGAGCCCTGCGAGGCAAACACTTGCAAATAAATGGAATAAACAGGAAGCAAATGTGGCTCTATCTGCACTGAAGTAATGATGTGATGTGTACACTGTGTTGCTTAATGAGCGCCGCTGCAGACGGCAGGTACACGTCTACCATCCTCCAGTCACCCCTGAGCAGGAGCCTTCTCTCTCAGCACCATTAAATCCTGCAAAGCAACCGTGATGACAGAAACACACAGCCCTAATGAGGTTAAGTAACATTTCCACGTCTTCAAACTCTAATAAATGCCAGGCTACAGGACGAGTGGAGACAATGCGTCTGTGTAAAACAAATTAGAAGCAAAAAAAAACAAAAAAAAACATCAGCATAAATTCTAACAAAACAGACAATAAAATTACTAAAAGTGCAATGAAGCAAGAAGAAAGCAAATCTTGGAGTACTATCATGTTATAAATGAGTGACTAATGGAAGAGTAATTTTCATGAATGGTCGTCGATTGGGTCTCAAGAGAGCACCTTTTATTGTCTGATTAATTCATTGCAAGAAATCCGAGAGCTCTGTTTTCATTTGTTCGCCCACAGGGTGCATTTTATTTCCAGACAAACAGGCTTTCATCTATCACTTCCTGAGCTGAAAAGACACCTGTCGCATTGCTGGCACCAGACAGGGGGAGGAAAGCAGAGCCTGGGGGAAAACTAATGTTCAGTGTGCTCCGTCCTAAATATTAACCAGGCGCTTCCTGCTCCAAACCTGCTGATGGAAGCCTTTTTTTTCCCAGATAGACAGAGGGGAGGGAGGACGAACGCCTATCCTCAATGGATAAAACTGGCCTACTTGTATGGAAGTGACCCCCATGTGTTCTACACAGCCCCAACAGTCGCCGTTGTTATTTATGAGCTCACAGAGGTGTCCTTTGTTGGGAAACCATGTTCCACCTGGTTCTGCAGCAAGTGGGGCACCAATGTAAAGGTGAAGCTGGAAATGCCAGAGAGGGGCAAACGGAAAGACAAACATCTAAAAGCAGAGTGCATGTTTGCAGTTTGGCTGCCACCCCTGCCAACATGCACTCTTCAAATTTGAACAATACAACCACTTTAAAACCACCTTTGTGTGTGTGTGTGTTTTTCTTTTTTCGTTTTTCACCCAAGAGAACGTCGCAACCAACCACGCCAAAATAACTGCAGAGAAACGGCTGAGTGGATGCGACAAAAAGCACAAGACGTTTAGCCAGCCTCCCAAGTCCCCAGATCCCAATCCGATTGAACATACACAGGATGCACCGGAACAAGCCCGGCCAGAGTCGCTCTCTGCAGCCCACCAGACCGAAACGATTTGCTGCCGGCAGCACGGCAAAAAAAAAAAAAAAAAAACCACAGGACCCTCTCAAAGGTCCCAAGTCCATCCCCACAACATGTTTAAGCAATCCTTCTGCAAAGCCCGGTTCAGCTTTTACTCTGTGAGTGTTTGCTTCAAGGTAATAAATGGAATTCAGAAGGCATGAAGCCAAAAGCAACATATTTGTTTAATATTCTAACCAGAAACTCATCTTTCAGTCGCAGCAAACATTATTCTTCAACTTTTCAGAATGCTAAGCAGCTTCTTAGAAAGCCCTTGGCTGCTGATTTTTGGGGCAAGGTTTGAAGAGGAGCGTTTAGAAAGCTTTGAAATTTGCATTACTTGACCTTTCCTAATGGAAACTATGAACAAGCTGTAGCACTTACAAGCTAATTAGGGTTTAAGACCTTGGTAAAAAGATGCCTCAGAACCCAAATCTCACGCGGTGCCCTTGTAGCATGTCTGCGTTACCTTTTATGTAATTTAAAGCAGAATAAAAACAAATAATTGGTCCTTCAAATATTTACAGCACCATTTTAGTTTTCACTTTTTGACATTTAAAGATCAGTTTGTGCTGATTTTCCACCCAACCCATACATTTTTCATGAAACTGGATAGAAATGAACCTTAGTGAGTTTTGTGGATTCCTTAAAAAAACAGGAAGCTTCACAAGCACAAGAAAGATAGAGCAGAATTTTTCATTAAGTAAGCAGTCAGGCCATCTGGAGTGAATTTGGGATAAAATGCAGAGGACATAGGTTGGCCATTCCCTTACGAGCTGCAGCTATGCTGAATCAGGCCCTTGGAGTTAAGTCTCTTTAAAATTCATGACACTGAAGAGAACAACCATAAAAACTGTCAGTCTCAGCTCGCATATGGTCAAAGACGCACCTGGGTGTTACTGAGTTTATCCTCAGGCGAGCCGAAGAGGACCAAGAAATATTCGCCACTTCCCACTTTCCATTTCAGCCGGATGAGGAGCATTTATTTAACCATTCTCTTTGTTGTGCCGACAGTTCACAGACATCCAATTATACTGTGTGTGTACGCGAACGTGCAGTCTCCTCCGCTCAACTGTAAGAGCGCTCGCACACAATGAAAGCAGACACGGTCAATGGATTCCGAGTGAACTTCTAAATCACTTCAAAACATCAAGGTTGAGCAGAGGACTCCAATAAAGAAGAGGAGATGGTTAATATTAACTCCCCTGGAGGACGCGATGTGATTCGGGAAGGTCTGAGGAGGTCTTCTCTCTGTGATGAACTCAAATGAGAGGGGCGTCAAACAAGCATCGATTTCTAACAGGGACCTCTCGGGATCAGCATGGGGCTTGGTCTAAGTCATGTCTGCACTTCGGGCAAGGACGCCGTGTGTGGGAGCACAAACTGGACCAGCCTCTCTCTGCCAGCCACCAAATGAACCGCCACAGCAGGACTCAGAGATCAGAGAGCAGTGGGAGTCTCCTTTCATCTCGTGGGGGGATTAGCACTCCCATAGGAGGCAAGTTTACGTGAATGTGTGTGCACGCTCACTCAGAAGGATGTACCATCCAGCCACAGGCTACACACTTCCTTTTCCTTCTGCGCGCTGTGAAACTCCCCTTAGGCCACAAATACATGAGCTTCCTCAGGCAAGAGTGGGATGAAGGAGAAGACATCATCCTTGGGCAAGTTTCCTTAAAATAAACATGAAACGCAGTTTGTGAGATCTTTCCTCATGTGCATCAGAGGCAGTTAGAGGCTGAGCTTCACCACTGAATTCTGAAAACATTCAGACTGTAAAAACATGCTTCAAAACAGCCCCTTATTTTGAAGAGGGAGGGCGGGATACACAGCAGCAGCGACACAGAAGAGCTCGTTTTGGCGGTTTTTGGACGACACTCACACCATCAAACACCAAAGGGGGAGAAGAAGGGAGACGAGCCGGGTCTCGTGACGACCTCCGACATCCTGGATCATCAACCTCTTCACGGTAAACAACACCTAGTTGGCACTTCTTGACACAAGTTCACAGCAGTCAGAGGTAAGAAAAGGTCTGCTGCACAAACACGAGTCACATAACCCGCAAAGGTGTCAGTGTCGCACCGCAACACGAAAAACACCCTGACCTCTGCTCGCAGTAAAATTAAGTGAGAACAGCCCCATTACATTTAAAATAAACTATTCATCAGAAACATTAGAGCTCCGTGAAAGAGTTACAAACTTAGAAAGCCTTTGTCCATGTGCTCTTAAATGCCACGGGTGTCATTTTTGTTGAAAGGAAAACGGTTAGTTTGATTCTAAAAAAGGTTTCAGCTTTTAAAGGAAAAGACTTCATTACCTTTTAACTCGCTACATCTTTTCTTATTGCTGATTGTAGAGTCAAAAACAAAAACTTGTGATTTTTTTTCTTTTTATAAATTCAAATATCTGTGAAAAAAAAATAAAATTATACATGAAACGTTGCAGTGCACAACGCAGTAGTTGGTTGAGTCAAAGAAGTTTTACCATCAAAAATGAACCTCATTTTCTCTCTTTGCATGAATGGATGGGGAAAAACAAAGCACACAGACTCAATAAAACATAATTTAAATGTATATTTTATAATCTTACATTTAATCCACTTTGATCCTGTCCAGGGTTTTTCACTCCTCTCACCAGAAGAGAATTCGGATGAGTTTAGTAAAGCTCTTTGTTGGATTTCAGGGGTACTTTCAACTTCTTGTTGAAAGAAGCTCTTTATTGTCTGAATTTCCTCCCTAAATACTAAAAACTGCAGCATATAGTGTGGGACTATCCAGAGACCTGTATTTTAAATGCTCACCTGTTACTTTTTTTTTTTTTTTTTTTTTTTTAAACAGCAAATATGACATCACCAATTTCACAAAATAAAAAGCTGATTTGAGTATTCTCAGGAAGACTCTTTATGAATCCCCCCTGTACTATTAATATAAACTTGGACCACATTTTTTTTCATGATATATTTTCCTTATTGCAAGTTATTCAAGTTGTAAACTGTCCAATCAGATGCCCCAATAAGAGTATGGAGTGCCCGCTACCCCCACCTTGGAACTGGAGGTAAGGCATTTCTATGGGGGACGTCACAGCATGCTTCTGGAAATTTTCCAGAGCACTTTTTTAGAATTGTAGAATTTAGATTGGGACAGCATGACAAAACGGTGACTGCCCTGTGATGTGCTATGTAGTGAAGGAATTTGGACAAAGCCATAACATTTAAAACTGACAATACCGTTTATAGTGTGCACCCTGTCTTGTAGATATAGTGGATCCCCACTTTGGTTGCTTTTTGTTGTCAATTCCTAATGTCTAACTTGTAAATTTATTTATTTTGGGGGGCATTTTTTTTTATTAATCACAGCATAATTTGTTGCCAAGCAAAACAAACAAACAAAAAAAGAGCAAAACAATGGTCATAATTCATCTTAGTTTATATTTACAATCCCTCGATCCCTATTGTTTTAAATATATATCAAACCGCTTTGGCTCTAAAAGTACCCTAATTTAGAACCTGCTTGACAGGAATACAATGTTTTTTTTTTTAATTTAGGTGTCAAGGAGCTAAGAAATTAAAAAAAGATAGATTTTTTTGAGAAATGTAAATGATTCTTGCATGCGTTTGCAAACGTCAAAGTTTCTAAGATTAAATGTGTATAGTTTTCAAAATGAGCTACAGGGAGATGAAGATCTCATGTTACTGCGATTTTAAACAGGCTAAAAAATTCCTACAACAAATATTTTTCTCAAAATTGTTATTAAAGTTTAGAGCTCTTCCAATTGTACTTCAAACTCTTCTCAGTGTAGTTGTGAATAAGTTAACACAACAAAACCTGGCAAATTTGCACACAGCGGAATCTGTGCAACATTTATGCAAAGCACTTGCATTTTGCTGAGTAGCACCAAGTCCCAGCTGTTTGGAGACACTAAACTCTGATACAAATGAAGAGGCACATGCCGAGGCCGGCTTGCAGAGATCTCAGAGCAGAGGGGGACTGATGCTGGGCGGATCTGATCACTAAGCATCGGTTCTACAAAAGTGAAACTCATCCTCCGAAAGAGTTGTAAACTAAACTGCAAACAGAATTGGAATTCATTGGGAAAGCCGGGGTGGAAAGCATGAAAAAAGGGTTTTAGATCTATTAAACTGCGTTCATGGTGCTTTTGACAAAGTGTATTTAAGAGACCACTACGTACATTTTATGATAATGAGGGGGCCTTTAAACAAAAACAGGCCAGAGGCATACATAGAGTATGTGTTTAAGGCTTCTGCGTTTAAAATTCTCAGGGTGTCCGGGCTCTACGTACAAAACGCATGGCCATGGAATGTGTGTTAAAAGTTAAATCAAATCAGACTCGGATTTGATAGTGATGTATTTGTAGTGATGCCCGGCTGGAATTATATGACACCAAGTCTTTTATATATCGGAATAGAGCTGTGAAAGAAAAGTCTGGTGAAAGATTTCCAAGACTTTACTAAAGAAAGAGAAGACGAATCCACTTCCTGCTCGTCAAGTGTGAACTCCATGCGTTCTTGAAGGCACCCCACATGCCCAGTGTGAACTTTAGGGCTGGGTGATACTGACCATTCGGTATTTGATCAGATACTGGTCAATTTCGCCAATATTAATGCCAATATCGACATTTTTCGTAAATGCGGTGGATTTGACATGAACTTCAAAATCTCAATTGTTTTAATTGCAGTGAATTTTTTTTTTTTTTTTTTTTTTTGTCAGTTGCCCTTTTTAAATTACTTGATGAATATAAAAACAGAATTTGGTCAATATTTTTTATTAAATGAAACACAGTTTATTAAAATAAAAACGTATTAAAATTAAACAAATGGGTGAAAAAGCGAATGAAACATAGTCAACAAACTAGAATAAACCAGTAACTTTGATACAAAAATATATCAGTGTTTAACAATTAAAAAAAAAAAACTGGTAGAAATATTAATAATTTGTAACTTCGTAGCATTTGAATAGAACAGTAAAAACAGATGAAAAGTAACTTGTCAAAAACAACGTAGCTTTTAAATAGAATGTAAATAGAGTGAAGAATGCATGTCGTCTGGATTCATGCACTGTGAGACCTGTTGCTGACATCTCACGATACTGGAGAGAGTGGCGAGGCAGTGACTCAGCTGGCTCCTTTTTGATGATACAAAAAAGTTTCTAACAAGAGTGGAAGTATCGATATCTGCGGGTCAGTACTGATCCGATACCAACTTGAGATCGATACTATCGATATTTTGGTTCGATTCGCCCAGCACTATTAAATTAAGACTTTTCTCTATATATGCCAGCACAATTTTCTTTACACCGATTGGTAGAGTTATTTCTGTTGGTTAGCAATAAAAAAAAAAAGGCCCTACTACCACCAAGCGTATATAGAATGTGTGAAACAGAGGTATCCACACTCAGACCCAGATTGAAAACAATGCAAGTCGGTCTGGTTGGATAATTGGGTTCCAAGACAATGTTGTGTATTTTTAGTGTGAGTTAGTCAGTAACAAAATACTCATGTCACTTTTCTCTTCAAAGTACCAGCTGTTGCTAATCTTCCTTCAATTTTGTGTCTTTTTTAAAAAAGATACAATCCTAAACAGGAAAACCTCTGACTAAGACACTGTTACATAAGCAGCTAAATCAACAGAAACCAAACATCTTTACTGGCGTGCAGGATTTAAACAAATTCATTTCAGTTACTTTATGATATTCTCAGCTCTCATAAATCCACAGCTATGGTCCTTTTACACAAGTGGAGGCCACATTTGTACAGGCTGACACTTACAGCGCCTCACTGTCACAGAACAGTGTGTGCGTGTGTGTCATTCTGCACACAAACGCTCCTTTATTGATGTCCCTGTGTTAAGAATAAGGATGACTCGCGCTGCGCTCGGTGTCCTGGATACCAAGAACAACCACTCATCTCTAACTGTTCAAAGCTACCTGTCTGCACATATCAAGGTACTTAGTCTTGCTATGGAGGCAATTTAGCTAGATTTATGTCCAGTTACAACAGTCACAATGTGAATACATCACTCCCCATTGCCCATTTGCTGGATCAAAATTGGACAACTAGCATTTGGTCTTGTACAAAGAAGCGATTCTTCCATTTTTGATGAGAGAGTTGTTTTTATAATTGTGTCCTCTCACTCCATAAATCATTTTCTGTGAATATGACTCGGCTGCACACCTCCCTATCCCGACTTCAGTCGATTTCTTTGAATGGAAAAAAGCTTCACATATTGCACCATGCAGTGTTTTTTTTTTTTTTTTTTTAAGAAACAAACTTGCTCCCACCACTGTTCTTTGGCGGAGCTGCCCATCTGCAGTTTACCCTCAATGCCAGAGTGGACCAGGGTACCAGGCCTGGGCAACAAGCAGCTCATAAATGAGTAATGGCAGTCACATTAACATTTGGTGGTAGGGCAGGCTTCGGGGGAGCCAGGGAGTGCAGGCGCTCCCTCTGTCTTATAAAACAGAAGCTGATTAATGTTTGATTCTTGCTGGCCTCATTCTTCCAGCAGCACATTGCAGAGCTAATCTACAGAGTGAGTGAGAGTGAGAGTGATGGAGCTGCAGGAGGAGGGAGAAGAAAAACAGTTTGTACGGCTGCAGTTTGGAAGAGGTTGATACGGCAAAACCTTATATTCTCTCTAACTCCAAAGTGAGAAACACCAGGAGGGCCGAGTAGTTTAATCAATTCAAGATGAATCTGCGCACGGATATAAAAAGTTGTGGAAAACACAGGAAGGTCAGGGAAAGGTACCGGCTGGAGTTTACCTGAGAAATCCAAACTTGGAAGCAACGGTGACACACCTTTCTCATCATAACAGAAAGAAGTCATTTGGTTTCTGTGTGATGAATGTGATGTGAGACAGGCTTCACTTACATCTTAACTTTTAAGGTTTAAAGATTTAGATGCACACTTAAAATCATTTACAAACTGAATCAGACTGGTGGAAGCTGCAGGGAACCAGAATCTGAGAGAAGTTCTTAGAAGTCATTTTTTTCTTTTTTTTTTTTTTTGTATCTCTTTTACCCTTCACCCTCCTTAACATTTTTTGAAATCCTTTCCCAAAACTGAATCCCTTTTCTCATTTTGCAGGTTATTAAATGAGTTGTTTGCAACACTGGACTTTGTTTGGCTTAAAAGTAGAGCTTTAGGTTTTAGTGTCTCTGGCAGCAATTGTCTTCAACTACCTCCAAATCAATACATTGATCTAACTTTTAGTTTTGTATGTATTCTAATTTGTTTAACTATGGACAACTCAAGAACAATTTCTTTTTGGGCTTTTAAAGTTAATTTGATTCATTTACTTTTTTTTTGGTAAATATTCAACACAAACTGATGACTCCTCATTGTGTTAAATGCACCTCTGTGGGCCAAAAAGAAAAAAATAATTAAAAAAAAGCTACAAAATGTTGAATTTGAGGCTGTCACATGGCTCCGGAAGCAGAACCAAATCATCTTGAAAATTCTGTATTTTCCATCCATAAGACCCACCAGATGATAAGGTGCACCATCAACGAACGGTCTATTTTCAAACCTGTTGTATAAAAAGTGTACTAAACAATAAGGCGGATTAGGTGAGATAAGAGTCTGAGAAAAAAAAGTCTGTCAGACTTTATGAACTGAACACATGTAACTCTAGAACTTATAACACACTACACATTATCATGTTAGAAGCATTAGCAGTGTTAGGGTATTCACAATTCCTGTAACTCACAAAGTTATTTTCAACAAGTAAAAAACAGACTGAAATAAATGTTACTGTGACTAGGCTTACTCCCAACCTTGTTACAAACGAGAAACAACATAGTCCGACAGTGCTACACGTTAGCCGTGTTAATGTATTTACAATAACACCAACCAAATGTTTTGATAGTATCCTGTAGGTCTCAAAATGTCTCCATCAGTAATTACAACCAGAATTAATCCCTACATAAGGCACTCCAGA
>NC_050516.1:857967-940148 GCF_002922805.2 Oryzias melastigma | reverse complement strand
AAAAAAAAAAAAAAAAAAGGCTTTCAAGTGCACTTTACACAGTGTTTTTAAATATGCTATGAGAGGTCTTGAATATGTGAATGGGTCATTCTACACTATATGAAGAACGTCCATCTTCATTGTGTCAGTAAAAAGACAAAGACACTCTATATTCTCTCTACTCAAAAATACTTTCCTCACAACTAAAGTCGACAGACATGCAGTTAATGAAAGCATGTGTCAGGCTAGAGCTGATGTCAAAACAGTGTGATGATCAGTGGTGATGTGTCAGGTTTCTCTATTAGCTGGTTGTGGATATGCCAAAAGCAAAACCCAGCTGATCTGGTAATGTTGCTAATTTTATTGAAATTAAGTCAAGAGGAAAATCTGATAGAAATCCTTTGGTCTTTCAGTGGAGCAGAACAGAAGGTCAGGGGCTGCTTAACCTTTGGCAAATATGAAAGTTTTACACTTTGTAACAGAAAAAGCTTGAAGACCACACACAAAAAAAATATAAAAAATCTCCACGGCTCACAGATTTTTGGAATTATTTTGAGATTTCTATCTCTCCTCAGTGGTAGGTAGAGCAGCCGATCTCTGGTCAGAAGATCAAAAACTCAGTTCCTGCCCTGCGTGCCCATGTGTTGAGGTGTCCTCAGCACTGAACCCCACCTTGCTCCTGATGGTTACAGGATGACGCCATCCGTATCGGTATCCCATTTAGATTTTGGCCCTTAGTTGTTTGGGCTCTTTAAAGTGAACCAGTTTGTTTCCTCCAAAAATTCGGAACAAATTTAAGTCTGTATCCATCCAAGTGGACCCTGATCCAGGACCAGGGACCACTCTCTGACCCATCTTTTGAGGTGGTCTCAGTATGTTTCCAACTGAACTGAGCTCCACTTCGCTCTGAGTTTCCTCAGTCTGAATATTCTCCGTGCTCAGAGTGGAACAACTGCACTAAAATGTGGACCATAGCAATGCATTATGGGATGTAAATGACAAGACACAACAACTCACTGAAATTTGGTTGGATGAATACAGGCTCATTAAAACAACTTTCAACGTGACACACATTAATTCTCACACTGTTTTCTAATTTCTTTGTCATAAACACTTATCAGAAACTTTCTTAGCTTCGACTCCTCAGTAACTGCTGTAACGAAGCAGCAAATAAATAGTGTTGTACCTGATGTTGATACAGACGTTCAAAATTGATCAGCGAAAAATACAATTTAATAAATGAACTATCCCAAAAAGGATTGCAAAGTGACTTCTTCCAGTCGTGGTTTTCCCCAATCCCCGTAATCCCTGGCCAATGACTGAAGAGATCTTTAGTCACATGGTTTTGTTTACAAGCTTTGGTTCCAAACAGAAATGTTTGCCAGTCTGAATACAGACCTAGTGCAAAGTTCAAGAGTTGTTCTGTTTTAAATTAAGTGGAATCGGTCCGGACCGAAGGACATTTCCAGTCTGAATACACCCAAAGGTACAACATATGCTGAAAAACAGCCTCACATCCTCATGAAAGCACATGAAGCGTAATAATCAGTGACAGAAACAAAATGGCAGCTTATGAGAAATGACAACAGAAGCCAGAAACCAAGAAGCAAGAATTTATAGAAATATTAAAAGTACATTATTTTTAGGCCTCCTGCATATTTGGTTTTAATCTTTGCAAAAATTAAATAAATAAACAAAGTAATCTTTGGGTATCCACAGAAGCGTAACTTTATTTAATGCCTCTCTGTGCGTAAAATGTCAGTGGCCATATGCTGCTCTGTGTAGCTCACACAGTAGGATAGGGAGCGAGCTTCTCGGGATGATGAGGAAGAAAATTGCAAGAGCAAAGTGATTCTGACAGTTACATGGTGAAAAAGGAAAGGAAATTAAGAGTTTGTCATAGGTGAGAAAAATACGCCTCTTTACACTTCACAGAGCACACCAGCTGAAATTTTCCCTCTCCGCAGAGAATACTTTAAAGGGCGTTTGACAGTTCCTATTCTGGCTGCAAAGACTGGTAATACTTTGCATCGTTTTACATTGTTATCCTGGAGCTATTTCTGTGTCGACGCCCTCAAGAAGAAAAGATGAATGTCTTCTGTGTGGTGCCCTTGCCACAAAAATGATATACCAACACAATATTGAGTTTAATAAACTTAAATATATATTTTATTAGACAGTATTGCTGATTTCTGCTTTGCATTAGAATGTTAAGAAAACAAGCTCCAGTTACACTGGATGTGCTTTAGGTATCAGGTTGGATGTAAATAAATAAAGGGCCTTCAAGAGGTCAAGTTTTCTATTAAGCGCCATCAAGCTTATTTGGTAACATAAAGTGAAGTTACAGGAAATGTAAAAACTAGGAAGCCAGCAGATTCTGACAGCTCCGATGTTGATCCTGAGCACATGCAGGCAGCTCCAGCTGTAATCTTATACCACAGAGGTGACAGATTAGTTCCATGTACATAAAATGTCTACTTTGCAGATACAAGCTCACAAACTGACACACACACACACAGAAATGGAGGCTCATTTGTGCACGCTTACACAGATTCTGTACGTCCTCAAAGTAGCAAAGTAATCTCTGCCTGTAAAGAAAAATTGAAAGACGTCTGTGATTGACAGCCAAATCGTTCCTACTGAAATACCAATTTAAGTGAGAAAAGCACCAAATGCAGGAGCTGAAAGACAGCCGCAGACGTCTCCTCGGTGTACTTTGCATGAAAGCAAACTTAAGTGTTTTGTGTGCTTTTCAGAAGCCGAGTGTCTGAGGTGAAATGTGCAGCAAAAACACACTGACTTTCATTTCCCCCCAAAAACGTAATACTTTAGTGCAAACGTAAATGTCAATCACACCAAAGGCTGCTTGAGGTCCAGGCCTGGTTTGGATATTAGCTCCACAGTATGAAGCCATCCTTCGCCAGCTTCACCTGACATTTTTTCAAAGCTGCCACCATGCAGTTCTGCAAAGAAGAACAAACAAGCAGCTATAGAATTCAAGGATGCACCAGTTGCTCAGGTTGACGCCTGTAATTGGTCGGTTTGCAGCTTGAAGCTGTGACTAATGATCTGCTGGCTCGTTTGTGTGTTTTGCTTTTTTACTGGCAACACAATCTATCTCAATTCCACCTTTTTTATTAGTCTGAATTCAAAAAGTCCTATTTTTTAAGTTAAAGCTGTAAAATAAAATAAAAAAAGCTATTCTTAAACATTTCTGCCAAACCATAATAACCAAGTGTATGATGAGTACTTTTAGTGGACTGCAAAATCACTGTGAATTCAGTAACAAACAGAAAATTGACTCCTTTTTTTAAACCTCCGGCAGAACCAGATCCAATGGGTGACCCCAGTGCTTTGACTGTGGACAAACACAGGAATACTGGATTACTGTTTTAAGAGGTAAGTTAGTGTTACACGGAATCATTGAAACATAGTGATAAAGGTGGTGAAAATGCCCAGTTTTTCCAAAGGCGACCCAGCAGTCTAACCCTATAGCAGCATGAATGAAGGAATGGCTCAGAGTGAGTAAGACAGGGCTTAATCTACAGTGGGGAGGGGCAAGACCCAGTGGATGATGGTGAAAGAGTGACCATGTGAGGTCTGATGCCTTTTTTTTCAGTTTGCTTGATTTTTTTTGTTCTTCAGACTTTCAAAGTCTGGTTTCATTTTGTATTTGGGATATTTTTGATTAGTTGAAGGTTCTCTATTTCCACTTCCCTCCTGTTAATAACAGGTTTCAGTTTGTAATTATCACATTTGCTGACTGTTTCTCAATTAGTCCTCAATCTAATTAAGAGTGTGGTTTTCAGTTAGTCAATACCTGTTTCTATTATTTTCACTCTCGTCTTCAGGTATGTTTTTCATTTTACTCATTGTTGTATTTTCAAGTTTTTGCCTTTTTCTGCATAATGTAATTTACAAATATATTTCTTAGTCTCTACATCCATTTCTGACGCAGGGATTGCTTTTAAGAAAGAAAAATCTCTCTCCTCTCTCTCTCTATATATACACACACACACATATATATACTGTATATATATAACCCTTATGCAAGTGTTTGGTCAAATTTTAGTCTGTCTGACAAATTTCTAATTTGAAAATATGTAATTTACACAATATTTTGGAGACATTTAAAATGTGTAGCCCCTGGTTAACACCGGACGCGGAAGAGCTGCGAAGCGGAGTGTGTCCGCATAACTTCAAGTTCAAACCAGACACGTATTTTTCTGCGACGGTCGACAGGCACTTCTGCTCAGCTGCGGTTATTTAGATTTTTTTCCCATCATCAGACACCCAAAACCAATGGCCGACCCCCTGCTCATTAGTCAGCCCACTGCATTTATCTGTGTGTGCATGTTTCTGTCTCTGTGTGCGCCTGTTTAGATACAAAAATAAGATCACATTTGTCAATCACTGTATTTCATTGCGATAAATTTCTTATATTTAAATATTTATTATTTTTTGAAAATTGACCGGACTTTCTGTATTGACATAACTTCCTGCCAGAATTGATGGTGCTCACTCGTGGCTCGTGCAGGTTAAGAAGGGCGCCGAATGAAAGTGGCCTCCATTTCACGCCGCTTCGCAGTTCTTCCACTTGCGGTGTGAACCAGGCGTAAGGATTTATGGTATCCGTCTTCTTGTTGTTGGAAAAGTTGTTTGTCCCTAAATTCCTTTACCCTTATGATCATTTGAATAGGTCCTTCTTAAGTTGTTCTTCGTGGGTTTGGCGTCACTTTCCCTCTCCCCTTCTTGTTTCACTGTTGGGTTGTAACATTAACAATATGAATTTATTTTATCTTAGTTATATCCTGTTAACATTGGATTTCTATCACAGAAAAATAAGAAAATAATCAAGATGTTGACATTTAATTTTGATTAATGCATTAGCTGTCTTCACTGTTACAAAAAACTTTCCAGTTTGTAGAATATTATAACAAAACTGCTTTTGACATATTTTCCAAAACATTCAAAGTGTTGAGTATTATTTGTACAGTATGTGAAACCCAGGAGTATTTTAGTCAAGATTTTGCTTTCGGTTTTCACAATTACTAATACAAGAGTAATTCCAAGATAAACTGTTCAATATTTGCATTTTTTATCTCCAATTTTCTCACTAGGTTCATCCCCAACAGATTAAAAAGTGGATTAAACCACTTTTTGCTTGACTGCAGAAGAGCCTTGCTCATTTTTTTGCTTTATGTAAAAACTAGTCTGATGCACACAGGTATTTTACTTTCCCCTTAACAAAAAATATTTTTGTGTTCAGAATAAGCATTCTAACCAAAGCACACAGCTAAAAAACAGGAGAAAAGGACATTTAAAAACAGTAATAATAACATGTGTACCGTCTGTTATAGCTGTTGAAAAGAAAATCACAGCTAAAAGTCATAATTTGTTCATGTCTAATAAAATGTGCTCATGCTTCTTTTCAGCAGGCATTGTAATTTAGCTGCTGGTAACAGGCAGTGCCAATTGCCTTTAATAATGGTCAATAGCCTCTAATTTGTGCAGGGATTTGCAGGAGCCAGGCTTGTCTCGCAGGCTTTTAATGCTGCTGTGCAGTCCAGAGAATGGGCTGATGTGCCAGGAAGTGCCAAGCAGGGAGAGCTGAAGAATGAAGTCTCCCACAGCAGACAGCCAGAGAGAAAAAGAAAAATACTCAAGTGTGAAACACAATTTCCTGTTCCTCAGAATGTCACAGATTGTTGGTCTAATTAACCCCAGGAAGTGTTGCCTTGTTTGTCTCAGTCGTGGTGCTGAAATGACGCATGCTCACGTTGGGCGAGTTCATTTGAAGTCAAATCCGAGGACATTTGCACAGTGCATGAAATTCTCTGCAACTGATTTTTAGGAAGAATACAGCGTTAAAATGGCAGCATGCAGTCAACAACCAGAAAGGGTGAAAGTGAAGCGCCTGCAGGAGTAGGGAGATCTGGCCCTCTGTTTCCTCATTTGTAGTCCCTGATCTTCAGCACACAGCCTTCAACCTCGCTAGTTCCAGTGAGCTTCCTGTCTGCTCTCATCGACATCACTTAAAGAAGCCTTTTCTCCTGAAACACACAGATCAGGCTTTATCTTTCTGAAACATGTAATCCTACGGGAAAAGCCAACTCTTAGCCATTAGGCAGTGTCTTCAGTGCCTCGACTCTGCCGTCTCAGACTTTGTAGCGAAAGGCTTGTTTCCATTCAGCTGGGAGAGCTGCTCAAAGATGCAAGATCAAGCAGCTCCAAGAATTTTCTCCTCTCTTATCCAGAGAGATACTTGAAAATGGCTCACTGTTTATTTATTTATTATTATTATTTTGGAGGGAAAAAATTGAATTTAAAAAACTCCTCTCAGGTTTCCAGGGATGACAGCATTTTTGCAGAAAGTTTAAAAATTTGAAAATGGCACATTGTCGTGTTGGGCAGAAAATAGGTGACTTTCACCGGCAACAGGCTGCCATTTTTATCCTTGTTTGTTTTCCTCCTTGCTGCTTTCTCTCTTAGCATATATTCTTGCACAAACCATCTGCCATGCAGGCCCTGTGTGACTCGACTTCAAGAGCTCATGGTAACTGTCTTCATCAGCTGCAGAAAAACAGCTTTAATTGGTGCTGAGGGGGAAGACGGACCGAAAGGGTGGCATGCCTTTAGAAAGTTTTCAAGAAAATGCTTGCAAAAGATTGAGAAGAACGATTCTAAATGCAAAGAACATCAATAAACATTGTCATATAATTGCCTACATCATAAGCATACATTGGTACAAATATGTGAAATTGGGGAACTTGTCCTTGTTTCTTTTGTTGAAACAATTTGTCCCTCTAAAATTGCCAACTGAAACATGTTGCAATGCCCTGTCAATACCAATGAACCCAAATCAGATGTACTAACTGCATCGCTTTGCAGATAAAAGATTGCAGCAACAAAACATCAAAACAGTGTTGAGCCACGTCCAGGATATGCCGCTGCAAACCCCCACCTCCCACTTCCAGTCTTTTTTTTTCCTTCTCTTTGTGCTGTCAGTGCTCTTCGCAGCCTGTGTTGTTTCAGTAGGGCTTTGAGAAATTAGCTTCTGTTGTTGCTCTAGCTTTGGAGACATTTCACAACCCATTAGCTGCTCTTTCAGCCCCAACAGCTACTCAAAACCAGTGAAAGAGAAGAGGCAAAGAGAAGGAGGGGTGGGGGTGAGTGCACAAACAGCATTTCAAACAGTGCTTTTAGTACAGATATAGTTAGTTTAGTGGAACAATAGATATCACACTTTCTTCATAGAGGAAACGAAAGGATTACGGCAGCAGAATGCTGTCAACCATGTCTTTACAGCTCTATAGGAAGGGGGGTCAGAAACTGAAGTCAACTCATTCCACTTGTCAGTTCCTCATTAATTAGACTGATCGTTTTGCAGTCATGCAAATGCAAATCAGAAAAATTACAGTCAAAACTTTAAATCTCCATTATTCCGCAGTAGCCTTTAAGCCAACACTAGAGTATCCAGTAAATTGACCTCAGATTAACACTGATAGCTCTTGATTATCCTCCTTAGACTATGGTGACATATCCCAAAATGGCTCCGCGCAGTGACCTAAATTTGAGTTTTTCAGGAAGTTCGGCAGGTGGCCGCGTGGAGGCATTCGTAAGGCGAGGTGGCAGTCGCAGGGGTTTTAAGAAAAAGTTAAAATTTTGCAACGACTGGACAATTTTTTGACATTGGTGAGTAGCCGCTCAGGCACCTTTCAAGGTCGTGTGGTGGCAGTCTAGTGACAGGTGGGTGTCAGGAAGGCAGCAACGCAACAGTTGACTGATAGGAGGGTCAACAATGACCCTAAAATCATCTGAGGATTGTCCAATTTCAGATTGCCACCCTCTAGCCACCCCACCACCACAATCTGATTGTTAGAAATTGTACGGTAGCAGGATGGACAGTAGTGTTGGCCAGACGTCTTTCTGGCGATCCTGGCCACCATGGGTCCAAATGGTGAGACGGCATTAATGCAGCAAAAAATTCATCATGCTGTTGACAGCAGCACAGCGACTCCAAGACCTGCAGTCCATCTGCGAGATGCAGACACATCTGCGATTACAGGAACCGTGTGGCAGTTTAACCCCTAATCCAATCCCCTTAAGGCTGAGTGTTCAGCAGCGAGGCATTGGATCTAATTTTTCAGCAGAATTCAAATTGCTTTCCTAACCCTCTGAATCTTCACTATTTCTCCAATTGTAGGAGCATTTGAAGCTGTCGTGGTGTCCAAAAGTTTCATAGCATTTTAGAGCTGGCTGTCCCTCTGATGGTAGGGTGATCTTCGTTGCCCTTTTGGCATAGAGGAGAAACCCATTTCTTCATGTGGATGCGCTCTGAAGCACATAACTTTACATTAAACTGTCAGTATTGGATTAAGTTTTTGTTTTTGGATGACTTACAAAACTGAGGTTCTGTATTTTCCAAGTGCTGGCAGCTATGCACTAACATAGCTGACCAGCAACTACTGATGTGTTAACAAGTGGAAGTAACATCCAAATTTAAAGACACTTTTTTTTCCATATTTCTGTGCTTGGAGGGTAAATGGGATTGGGAGAAGCCGGAAATGTATGGAAGCACTTGGATTCAGCCTTAGAGTTTTGGGTATAACCCGACTATGGATCACTCATGAATATCCAGTTTCAGGGTGGACACTCTACCGCAAGGTCACTGTAGAACATTTCTAGAATAATTTCACTAGACAGCCTAATGTAACCATGCAAACAAAATATCAGCGGCTCTTGGTGACCGGTAGATGCAGCATTCCCTCTCTGATTCTTTAGACCAGCATCTCACTGAGCACAACAGTATGAGACTGCAGAAATTGTGAAAAAAAAATATTTCTTGTTAAACACTAAAAGCATTTGTGATTGAGTCTTAAAACTTTATCGACAAAAAAAATGGGCAAAAGTTTGTCTAGAGTTCAAATGTTGTGTGAATGTTTCACATTGTTTCCAATGACAACAACTGACCATTTGTAGAGGTCATGACCCCAACTGCTCACAGCAGCTGGTCCTCCTTAATGAGTCTGATTCCACTGGAGGTTTCTTCCTAATCTATCTTTTAGAGGGAGTTTTTTGAGAGACAGAAAGAACTGTAAACGACTCGTGGGTTGCAGTCTGGCTTACTATAGTTTTAATACAATTTTCAAGTTTCGGTGAGCCTTTTGACATTGTAGATTCATTTTGTGCTACAACATCATTCTATAGCTCTTGGTAGGGTGAGTTTTATTGATAAAATAAACAAATATGTAGCAGGAGTTGTTCTGAGTTCTGCGACTCACAGGCTTTGGGTCACAGCTGACGAGCTGTCACTTTACTGGTGTTCCTTCACCGGAGCGGAATCGCTCAATCTAAAGGACAAAATTGCTGGTGGGCCAACCTGTGCCGTGGGTCATGACTTGCGAGGCGTGGGTCACGACCTACTACCAGTGAGCTGTGACTCACAGACCATGAGTCAGGTGAGCCATTGGAAGTAGGTAGCAGGTGTTTGCAGCACCAGTCTCCGAAATAGTTTATCTCCTCACTGTCACCTTTTGCTTGATCTGCATGCAGATTACAAAAAAAAAATTCCATATATTCTGTTGGGCAATCTAGATTATTTAGAATAAACAAGACTGAGTAATATTAAAATAATCTGGATTCATTTGAACTATAACAGTGGAAAGTATTAAAGCTGGTTTTAATAAAGCTAGCGTTTGTGTAGCCCCTTGAGACAACCTTGGTTAAGATTTTGCACTTAATAAATAAAATTACATAAATGTCATTACGGACAAAAATGAGATTCTGATGATTTGCGTGACAGTCTCACAGCAGCAACATCAGGCTTGCACTTTTTTTCCTCCAGGCAGTCACAATTCAATTTAACAAATTTCACGTTTTCTGCTTCACAGAGACTAAAGTGGGAATGTTTTAAGATGCATGACAGAAGCCTGCATTCCCTATGATGGTGGCTGCAGAGACACATTTGATGCACAGATTTTTTTTTTTACTTGATAAAACACTGGAGTGACACAAAAGAAAGGCCCTATGACTCAGATGAGAGCTGGGAATAATAAGAAAATGTTTGCAACTCTGTGAAAGGGAAATGTTGGAAAGAATAAACTTGTTTTTTGGGGGAAAAAAAACATATTTTTGAGGTCCTGGCATTTAATGTACATTCATGTGGAAACCAGAACTAATCTTGCTAACTTGTCAGTCTTTTTGGACTCTTCTGTTACTGTTTTGGTATTTTTAACATCCTGGAAAGTGAGTAAAGTTTCAACTGTATTCACATTTTTCCTTTGTATGAACTCAAGCAAAAAAGGAAAAGCAGAGATCTGAAGAAGGCAGTTCTCTTTCAGTCAGTTTCAGCTCCGTTGCATTAGATTAGAAATAGCAGACATCACTGGCTGTTGCACGCTCAGAATCAACACTGTGAGCAGCACAAAGATGATAGTTTGCTTTCTTAACAGTGTTTGCAGAGCGCTGACACTTCTAAGATTCCTTCCCACTGAAAGCAATTTTGGAAATCGTTAGCGTCTTCCAACGTCTCAAAAGTTTACGGATTTGCCTCACAGGCTGGATTATTTTTGTTGGCTGTGGACACTAATAAAATATCTGAAAACAACCAGGACTGGATTGTTTTTAGCTAAGGCGGAAAGAAAACTGAGAGCTAGGAATAAATCCCCATACCCTTTGATATAAGGAACCAGCAGATGCTAGGACAAAATCCAAAATACTTTGTGAGATGTGTTTTGGCCATGACAGCGGAAGGTGTTTTCCAGTGCAGTTGACAGGCTTGAACAATTTGCACGGCTGGCGGAAATAAAACCATAATCAATCTGGAGATTATAGATAAGGGCACTAAAACCAGCCGAGCACAGCGTTTTCTTTTATCGCAATTACACCCTGCCCTCCTGCCTCAGGTGAAGCCAATTAAGCTGAGAGAGGATGCTCCCGCAGCCATTTTACCTATCACACAACTGCAAACACACCCATCCCCGCTGAGGGAGGAGAGAAGTACGCTAACGGCAGCAAAGTAAGAGCTCAAGTGTGAGTTGATACTGCAGGCAGGTATCCTGTTAAAACTCTGTTAGAGTTTCTCCAAAAGCACACACACACTCACAGGCGCCAAAGGAGAAAAGTGGAAGGCGTGAATTATGTACACTTTGGTGAATGATGAGCACTGGACTGGATTGCTTCCCACTGACTGCGTTTCATAACAAGAACAAGGGCACAGGGACCTTGCCCTCACCCTGCCTCCGCTCAATCTCCCCTCTTTTTAATCTTTTCATTACTCAGCCCTCCTTCTTTCTACTCTTTATTGTGGAACATCACTCACATTATGTAATTACTCAGCAGGATGCTACAGTAAAAAAAAAAAAAAAAGAAGTAAAGGGAACTAGCGTTTTAGCTGCAGAAAGGCACTGATGAGGTCAAACTCTGAGATTCAGTTGAAATATTTACATATTTCGTCTGCTCCTCCTGAAGCTGCATCATATAGAAATGAGGTACAACTTCTGGCTTTGGAAGGGAAAAAAAAGGAATCAAATCAATGCAAACACAGAAAGGAAAAAAGAATTTGAGGTTTTCTATTTGAACCACAAACTAACTCTTCCTCTTCGCCAATTTGAGGCTTGCTGTCGAGCTGCATGAGGTGTTTTGTCTGCGCCGTATTTGACTCGGCAGTTTTGCCACCAACGCATCATCACTCAGGACGCGGGGAACAAGATTGGGATCACTTTTCATTTTTTGGGCTCAGTGCAGCACTGACACTGATGAAGACATACAGTGGGAGCAGCTACAGAAAATAAAGCTGTGTGACAAACAAGCGGCTGATTCAGGTGCGACAACCACACGTCTGGACAAAGCGCTCAGATTTGTGCATGCAGGCTTCCAGTACAAAAAAGGACAGGACTGCAGATGGACTAAGCTGTTTGGTGAAAGGATGAAAGTGTTTCTTCAAGCACAAGGAGCCATTACCAAAAGCACAACAGTCAGGAGTCAAATTCAGAGCTACATGAGAGACGACCACAGTGGGGGAATCCATCTCCCCTTCATTCAGGCCACAAAGAGATTTGTTCCACTCTGGCTGGAAAGAGACAAAGTGAAGAAGTTGCTCCCTCTTGGATTCTTATTGAATACTATTGGAGTCAAAAGGGGGTAAATTGACTAAGTGGGTCGAGCCAAAATGCGTGTAGAGAAAATATGCTAAATTTAAATTTGGATTGGCCACATGGGTCTGTAGATGCTGCTTTCATAATTGCTTTCACTTGATGTTTTTCTCCTCATTTCAACGTTTGCTGTGACATGAAATGTGATGAAGAGGAAAACAGCTTCCTGTTGATGCAAATGATGTTTGTGACTCGGCGCTCTCCCACTGAGGCCAACAACTGAGTGGTTTCCTTCCACTTCAGTGCAAACAGCCACTACGCCACTGCTGGCGAAGTCCTCGCACAGATGGCTCGAAATTACGGGAGCATGCAGCTGCAGTACTTACCACGCTGGCTGGACAGGGCAGTATCTGTCAACGAGAAAGAGGGAAGGGCAGAAGAGAGACCATGTTGAGGATGTTGGAATCACAGAAACACAAGTAAGCAACAGAAAAAAAAAAGTAATTTGAGAATAAATTGAAAACGGCTCAAAGATCAAGTATATACAGAGAACTCCCCCCTCATGTTCCAAACAGGAAGTACCTGCTGGCTCCAAGAAGCCCAAATCCCATAGACTGCTATTGAGATATAAACCGCTACATTACCTAGTCATTCTTTTGATCAAAATAGAGACACAGCATGTTCAATTTACCAGGGTTACATAAACCTTCAGTTACCATCAGTATACTGGATTTATTTTTCTAGAAAGGTTTGAACTTCTTGTGTAAACAAGTGACAAAAGTTTGAACAAGTTCATGTCTGAGAAGAAGTGTATAAAGTGTGTAATGAGGGGTTCAACAGCATTAAAACCTCTGTAATCTAACTTAACTTTGCGGATTTCACCGCAGGTTATTTATGGAACATCCCCCGTGATAAATGAGGGAACACTTTACCATTGATTTTATTAGCAGAGACAAACTGTTAAACCCAATTTAACCAGCTGAGAGAAAATAAGTGCCCACTTTTATAACCCTTAATTTAGTGTGTTAATGATGATTTGGTGATGGGTTGTGATAAAACACCTTTTTGGAGACCAGATTTTAGCTTCACCTTCCACACTCAGGTCAGACATGTTGAATCTAGAAATTTAATTAAAGTGAAAAGACACTAATCTGCCATCGGAAAAAAATTAAGAGCAGATATGACGCAAAAACTCAGACAAAAAAAATCAGTTTATATGAGATACAAAGGTCTTTCTAAAGCTTTTTGACTCCCAAGTACAAATAAAACCTGTATATATGAACTTGGAACTACATTGAACCTTCAGAAGAGGAGATGTTAGACCAATATTACAATCATAAAAGAAGCACCATTATAAAGCAAGAACCTGCTGGCCTCACTTGACACAGTAAGTTCACATTTCAATAGAGGCTTTTGGACAAAAAATAGATCCATAGGAGAGTCCAAGGACAAAGACACGGCTGAGCAGAAAAGACTTCACTCACATTTGATAAAAACATCTGGTTTACCTCCAAAAAACTATTCTGAGGACTGATGGGAAAGGAAGATGAACTTGTTGAAGGCTTGCTGCCATGATCTGCAGCAGGCCTCTGTTTTCACGCTCACTCTGGCTTCACTTGTGTTGTCTAATCATGTTCATGAGCTCCACCTTTGAGCTCTGGTTCCTCAGCCGAGCATTTCTCCCCTCTGCCAGTTCGTTGTGCCTCTGCTCACGTTCCAGCCAGCGTATTTGTTTCTACAGTTTTCCCATCTGTTTCTGACCCTGTCCTGTCCCAGGTTGCGATATAGTCTGTGTATGGTTTTGCTTGTGCTCCCTTGTCTCCAGTGTTTGCCCATGGATTATGGACTATGGATTTGTTTGCCTCCTCTATTGGATTCCTGTGTATAAACTTCTGCTTTCCTTGACTTTGGATTTGCCATTGCTATATTCCTCCCACCATCAACTTGAGCCGCTGCGGAGGTTTTGGATTCCTCATCAGATGATGTAATCCCCTTTCTTCAGTGGGACCTTTATAATAGAAAATTCTCAGCAACAAAAGAGACAATGTTCTCTGTTTGGAACAGGACATTTACTGACTATTTTTCTGGTTGTGCAACTAGTGGTGTAAATAATTTTGAAACTACCAACATCTCCTAATAAGTACATTTTATTCTTGTGTTGAACTAGTTAACATTTTCCAGTAAAGATTTTCACACTTACATCCATTAAAAAATAACTTCTCATAAAAAATGAATCACAGCAGCTGTTCAGGTGGTGGCAGTGTGATGATCTGGGGCTGCTTTAGGATGAAGACAACTTGACTCAATGAAAGTCAGTTTATTTTCTAAGCAAGCTAGTCATTCTCTGACTGGGTTGATTTAGAGCGGGGGTGTCCAAAGTCAGTCCTCAAGGGCCGTTGTTCTACATGCTTTCCGAACAACCTGCCATTGAAGCTCCTTATTGGTCGAACACAACTGATTCAGGTAATCAGCAGCAGATAAGGCATGATTTCTGGAAAAACAGCAGGAGGGCAGCCCTCGAGGCCTGACTTTGGACACCCCTGATTTAGAGTCTTGAATTAATGTTATTAAAGCAGAGACATTGTGACATGATGCTAGGCAGCTGTTCATGCTAAAAAACATTTCATTAACAAAGAGTGGAACAGCTTTGGAGACATAGTAACTATGGCTGAATATCAAAAACAGGTCCCCTGCTTTCCTTATGCATCGTTTTTTTTCAGAGGGTGTTTTTATTTTTTTCTGAGTAAGCTTTATGTCTCTTTTTTCTTTGCTGACATTTTTAATCCCAAAAGCCTTTAAGCTGCCCGAAAAGTAAACTAATGCAAATTGTGATCACACACGCTTCATTAGTGAACTATAACTTTCAGGAGCATTAGTGACGGCTTCATTACTCACTTCTCTGAGCACTTCTTGTGTTTTTCAGACCTGAGCTAAGGCGCAGAAGGAAGACGTGGAGGAAATGATTTCAGTTTTGCTGCAAACTGTTAACTAAAAGACTTTATGTAATTGAAGGCAAGAGTTGTGTTGCAACTTTACTTGGTTCTAACATGCAGATACAGCACTGTTCAAGTAAAGTATGGTTCAGGGCCCCTCTACGTCACTTTTTGATGTTTTGGGTGTCCCCAACTCATCGTTTTTTTAGACGTGCTGGCTGTTCTAATTAAATCAGGGTCTGAACACCGCTTGGTCCCGGGCCACAGATGAGGAAAAAATGCAAACGCTACCCTATCCAACCGGTACCCTAACCCTGACCCTAGTACCAGTACCATAACCTGGTACCAGTTTGGTAACATGTTAGGAGGGTTCGGGACCCCTGATTTAATGGGAACAGGCAGCATGTCAAAAACAGACGAGTTAGGGACACCCAAAATGTCAAAAAGTGGCGCGGAAGGGGCCCAAATCATGCATTCATTTATGACAAGATGGGAGTGAGAATGTGTAGAGTAAAACAGTCTGATGAGAGAAAGCCACATCTTTATCAAGAGTTCAGATCTCACTACTTTTCTACTATTCAAGAGTTAAACAACGATTAAGAAGATGAGGAGCCCATTTATCTACTGGACGGAAGGATAAAAGTTGACCCCTTCTCATCTTTTTTGGTACCTGTTTGGTTGACAAGTGGATATTCAAACGGGACGTTTGGGAAGCGGACTCGTATCCAATATAATTACCTCTTGAAACCTGCTATGATGAGTTTATCCCATTTAAGATAGACCAGCTGTTGGATGCAGCTGTGCTCGATGTCTGCCCCCGTATAATCTGGGGCTTTTTGCTTGAGTTCTTAAAATGTTGCTCATCTCTGCCACATAAGGAGAACTTCTTGAGAAGAATAAGAGACTGTAAGTCCATTTAAGTGCTGAAGTTACCGAAGACAGATCTAAATTGTCTTGTAAATTATTAAACTCTGAATATAAAATGCATATCAAATAAAACCCAATTAAAAGCTCCTGCAGCTAATTAAGTTACCCTAAATTTCTCGTGTTGTGTTTCTTTTTTTCTTGTCCTCTATATGTCTATCTTTTTTCCTATTTCCTTGGTTCTTGCATGGGCTGTCAGGACAAACTTGAGTGATCAATGATACCCACAGGCACTAATGAGTTGTGCTTTTCCTCGCTCACATCTCCTTATAAAAGCCCGTTAAGTTCATCTGAAAATCTCTGCAACTTTTTGACATGTTTACAAAAAACAAACACAGCGCTATCTAAATGAGAGTTTTGCTTGCAGACCGTCTGACTGTCTCCATTCGCCTTCACTGTGCATAAAGGCGCTCCTCTCCATCCCAATAGAAATTTTGCTTCGCACATGCTCAATTATTCATCTCCCTCTGTCAAGAATTCAGCCTTGCTAGCACTTGCCAGTATCCCCAACAAATTGGCAGGCAGTCGTGTATTTGGCATATGGAGCAGAGCGGTGCTGCTTTTCTCCCCCCCCTCAGCTGCCCTCCAAGCGTGCACGAGTTGCACAGTGACGCACATCAACACACACGTGCACGCCCCCATCCTCCTGCTCTCGGAGATGCTAGTCCAGGCTGATTTACCTTTTGTAACAGACTTTAAGGGATGTTGTCAAATCACGAAAATGCAGCATTTACAAAAATATGAATGAACTGTGACCACTGAGTGAGAAAACAAGCTTATGTGTTCATAAACAAAAATACCAGGAGACAAAATCCTCAACAGGATGAAAGTTCTGAGCAGGTGTATAATATTTGTGGCGGCAAGAAGAAGAGCTTCTCCTCCTTTGTCTTTAATTACACTAATACATATTGATAAATGTCAAACCAGGGTGCATTATAGTCTATGATTGTAGCTATTGGTCAACTAAGAGAGACAGTAGAAACATAACCACCAATTTCTCAAAAATGCGGCAGAAACTTCAGTATGCGGTTACATTTTTAACCCATTCATCCCTGCTTTTATTTCCAATTAAATATATCTATAAAAATATTTTTTCTGTCTTTTTACTTTTAAAATACAGCCCAGTAAGCAAGGCTTAAATGGGGTCCATGTGGTTTCAAAGTAGGCAGAAAAGTAGGCCCTGATTTGGTTTGTCTGCAGTTTCTGTGGTGGCCCCACCTTTGCTTGCCCACATTGGTTTAAGTGGGGACTCAGTGGGTTGACTGGCTACACTAGCCAGCATCCCAATGGACGCATAGCATGCTAGCAAGCTCCTCTGTAGCAAACTAGAGAGCTCAGCAGTATCGAGCTAGCAAGCTCCACTGTTTAAAGCTAGAGAGCTCCGCTGTAGCGAGCTAGCGAGCTCCACTGTTTGAAGCTAGCGAGCTCCGCTGTATTGGACTAGTGAGCTCTGAGAGCTAGTAAGCTGTGCTGTTCACCGTAGCGTAGAGATCCAGCCCACTGAGTGTCCACTTAAGCCAGTGTGGGCAAACACAGGTGGGGCCACCACAGAAGCTGGAGACAAACCAAATCGGGGACCACGTTTTCTGCCCACTTTTAATCCGTATGGGGCCCATCTGGCCTTGCTGGCTGAGAAGTGATACCAAATCAAGTAGAGTCCTTGATTTAATGGGACATCATAAATTAGCAACATACAGTGCCAGGCGTTAACCTCTGTCCATTCAAGAATTGATTAGATTTCGATCAATATTGATTCAGTGAAATATCGCAATACTTAATTTGGCAATACTTTTATCGATTTAAAATGCTGTCAAAGCAATATTTACCTAATTATTTATAAGCAAACATGTATTTCAGTCTTATTTTTTCATTCCTCTTAAATCATGGACTGCTGCTGGGCAGCACACCACACTTTGCCTCTTTGAGCAGCTCTACAACGCACCAGGACAACAAGATTTCACAAGAATCATCTTGTGACAGATGTGAACCCAGTGTGAACTCAGGAGCCTCAAAGTTGTTATTACATAGTGAGTGGGACATGTACAACTCAATGTTAACTAAGAATGAACGGAAAAGCAGTGCCAAGTTTCTACTGCTATCGTAGAAAACAGTGGATTTTGGTACTTCGTGGCTCAACGCGTGAGACCAGACACACAGTGTAAACTTAACAGTTTGACTGGTTCGGTTTCATTTTTTAGTGTGTGAAACAAACCATACATGGAACCTTACTGGTTAAGACTCATTTAATTGTTGTGGCTTTTATACCTGAAGAATATTTTATGAAAATCATACAAGGTTAAGTGTTTAAAAATGTTTCCTAAACGAATTAAAGAAAAGCACTATGGATTTGCTTGCTTACAAGCACTTTGTAAATGAGTGCAGTGAGAAATGTGCCGATCATTAAATAAAATGTATTCTACAATTTTATTTATGTCGAACGCGTAATAATATTCAGATAAAGTTTTTCCGAAATTTCCGCTCACGCAACCGTCTAAAGTTGCAAAATTTCCGCTTCTGGCAAGAGATTGATTGTTGTGCCACCTTGCGTGTGGTCAGAGGCCCCTCCTATTTAGAGACACAAAACCGCAAGAAAATGTTAAAACTGTGTGCGCAAGACAGACAACATCAGGTCAGTGTGTTTTCAGGCAGCAATTGTATCCAAGGTGAGTACTTTTGTATTCTAAAAAGGTTGTGAGGGATTTCATCCCAGAAAAACAGTATAATGAAAGGAAAAACAAAAACATAGCTTAGAAACGCACAACATCTCAGATAATACAGCAGACATAGGAGCGGCGCTCGTAAATGTGAATGCCACCAATGATAACAGTCTAATTAGAAAGAGCTCTGAAAAGAAAACAATTCAGTTTATTTACCACCAAACCCCACTTAATTGAGCAAATATTGATTCCACTTAGAAACTAAAGAAAACTCGAAAGAAATTCCAAAAGAGAAGACTGTTTTTACAGTCAGTGACAGGTGAGAGAATAAAAAGAGCATTTATTGATGGTATAGTGTTTATAGAAAAGTGTTTCATCAAAGTCTCCAGCATCTGTCAGTTACATTCTCACGGAGAAAAATTGCAAGTGTCTGTTTGATCGCTCCAGTGTGATAAAGAGTAAGGCTTTTATAATATTTAGGGACTGTGATTAAAAAGTTTAAGTCAAAGCTGGATATAGTTTAGAGTCACTCCAGTGAAAATCGTGTTTTTGGTGTTTGTAGTATGTTCTTGTGGCATTATGCTTATAATGGAGGACATATATACAAAAAATTAATCTTGAAATTGTATTTGTTTATTCAAATCGTTGTGAATCAGGAGCAGACAGAAAAGATGTAGTTGGAAAAAGTTTGTAGCAGTGATGTAGGTGTGACAGTTCCCTGCTCCCCCCTATTCTAATGCATGCAAATGTAGACATCTGGATCCTTGTATGTCTTTATACCCCCAATATGGTTCTCCATTTTTGTTGCACTACTATGTTGGGGTTTTAAGGGGCTGTAAGCTCGTGTAAATGGATAAATGATGGGAAATGGGGGCTGGCTTTCTCTGCAACAACTCAGTTCTAAAGAACTACTTCTGCTCTGCAGAAACTATGTCCTAGAAAACATCAGCTTTTTAGATTATGGTTAAAAACTCCATAATCTCAATTAAAAGACCACTGGGAACCATTTTAAAATAGATAAAAATAATGATCACTTTTCATTATGATCAAAACCCACAGACAGTTTCCAGAAAAGAATTAATTGTCAACCAATCCATAAAATTGATCATTTTAAATATCTGGGAGTGGTTTTAGATTCACATTTTAAATTTGAGGCCCATATAAAGAAAATAACAAAGCTATTCAGACTAATATGAATTTTTTACCGTCTTTTAAGAACTTTACCAATAAATGTGGCTAAATTATGTTTTCAACATTGTTTTATCTCTACAGTTTCATTGTCTGGAGTCAGGCTGACAAGTCGTCAATAAAAGGTGTAGCTTAATATGGCTGGACCAAAAACCAATGAAAACACATCACTGTGGGATTTTAAAAATTTACACAATTTATTAAGTTTTGAATAACAGTAAGTTTTCTTAGCTACAATTAATTTTTAAATGTATTAATAGTCTTGCCCCAAATATCATATAGTAAAACAATGGTTTAAATCTAATCAAGTCTGTGAACATTAGAGTCATATTTTAACCAGTATTTTAAATATTTTGCATTATTTGTGCAGCATGTTTTAGTTTGTGACATTGTTGTTCATTACTGTTTGTTATTTCTCAGGGACCTTGTCTGCAAATTAGCTGTTAGCTAGACGGCCTCTGGACATGGCATTGGTTGTATTTGAAACTAACAATGTTTTTTTTTGTCCTATCCCTTTCAAATAAATAATTAAAATAAAAAACAAAAAAAGATGGAGTTAATAATTAGTTCCTCCTTGGCTGCAGAATACACAAGAAACTGTCCTCCCATTAGAAGTTATATAAAACATAGTGACCGGAGTCTGCTAAGTCTACTTACCTACTGTTGCTTTTAAGCTGCAACTCCTGCGAGTCTGAGTTTCTGAACAGCCAAATGGAACAGTTAGAAGGAAGTTTAGGTAATGCTTAACATGCCTCTCCACTAACGTTTCTGTTTGACTTGCATCAAATTTTAAATCTTCTGAATACAATGAACCAGCTCGGCAAAGACAGGCCTTTTGTAGTGCTGTGACGGATGCCACAAGTACAAAGGGAATGTTATTGTGTCAGTGTGAAAGCCAAAATGTCTGCTTGAAAAAAATCAGATCAGAAAATGCAGTTTATATACAGGCTCGATCTGAAACCTTACAGTGCAAACAGATATGGCAGTTGATACTGATGCTAACCCAGTTTTCTGAGTATTTGAAACATCGACAAAGTAAACATTAAAGCTAAAGTTATTCTCTGTTTGCGTTTTAAAACAGTTTCCAGCACCCTTTTTGCTTCGGGGGTCTCTTTCCTGCAGCAACAAAAAAGCAATCATTTTAAGAATGTCACTTTATCCCCCACATTAGTGCACAAAATGTACCTCTATATTATTTTGGTCCTTCAAATCCCTTTAAAGAAAGTTTTCTAGTTTTTTCTAATCATAAGCTGCTGCTAAAATCCTAAACTGGGATCAAAAGTTGTTTTTTTTTTTTTTTATGCTAAAAGCACAAACAGAAAAGCAGCTAAAGGTGAGATGATCAGAAGGGAGGCACAGACAGAGCATGTTTGTGAGATGACTTTGAAATAACCTCAGGAAACCTACAAAGGCGCCACGATCCTGCTGTCATTCTGGGCTAAAAAGCCTGAAAAATGTTCATAAAAGTGTCTGTACAAAGAATTTGGAGAGTGGGTTCTGTTCATATGAGCATTGCGTGCAAGTGGTATATGTTTGTTTGTATGTGAGTTTCAACTTTACATCATTACTGATGTCAAGCTAGCATCTCTCTTTAGAGACATTAATGAAAGCAGGTTCCAGTTTTCACAGACTTAAAAGAACGTCAGATTTTGTGTGGTCCGTCACAGCATTACTCCCCAACTCTCTTCAACCTTTTCTGGATCGTTTTTCTCTTTTTGCTCGACTCGGATCTTTAATTAAGCGTCCGTTGCTGTGAATAGAATTGGTCAAAGCAAACGGATGCACTTCTTATTGACTCCTTTTAAAAGTTGGAGATATTCATTTTCTTAATGACATGAAAGGAACGCTTTGAAGATGGGGAAAAAAAATTAATTGCCACGTCGCCCATTTAACCTCGCTTTCAGCACTTACCTAGAGAAATTCAGCTCTGTTTAACAAAGTGTTGCATTGATAATATTGTAGTATAGTTAGAATATTTAAATTGGAACACACACATCCACACTGAGCCACCTGCCGTGCGAACAAACGAGGATTCAGTATGAGTACGCATGCAGATGCGTCCTCATGCCAAATCTTCTTGTTACTCTCGTGATGACTAATAACCGGCGAGCAATTTCAGCTAATAAATAATACATTTAAGAGTCTAATCAAATTGAACAAATGAGTATGTCTAGAAAACTATTAATCAGAGAGCAAACGCGAATTTACAAATATAACACTGGCACAAACAATCAATTATTCATAAAGTGAATGCGGGGTAAGTGGGCTTCTTCCCGGGTGAAATGCTGCCATAATTGGGGTGGGACTACAGGAGCGCTGGCATGTGTGCGCCTGTATGTGTGCGAGCCTTTGTATCTGCGTGCTAACAAACACACATCCATACATTTGCTTCCTCCGCGCGACAAAATTTCCCCCAAACACGACAAGAGCAGGCAGCGACGGCTCATTACTGCCTAATGAGTTGTCTGATTAACGTAGAAAATAAAAGCCTATTGTCAAGCACTGTATTTTTATTTTGATTAATTGTTGTACTGAAGTGACTGAATGGAGGCACGGCGACCTGGAGCACAAATGTTGAGAGGTCCCTGCACAGAAAACCCAAACGCATATTTATAGCAACTGCCCAGAGAGGTCTGACTGCAGACCGACAGACTTGTATAATTATGCCGCGTTTAGTTCTTGGAACGTGGATCCAACTCTCAGAGCCTGCCTGCAGATGCTGATGCCTGCTAATGGCCCCGGTTTCCTATGCAGACAGGTGGTTAGTCCTTGTTGTGCTTGTTTGCCATTTCCTTTTCAATAAAATAATGAGAAATAAATTCCCTGAAAATAAAAAATATAAAAAAAATCTCATTTTGTGTGTTTCTAAGAAGTCGGTTACTGGGAACGTCTGAAGCTGCAAACTGAGATTAGCATTCATTGGTGCTGGAGTGCCAGCAAGCCACACTGATCAATAATTTTAACTACAGCCTTGTTCAGGCCTAGTGTTAACAAATGTCCTTTGTGATAAAATCACAAACTGCTATAAAACAGAGCTGAATACCCTCAGGAAGTAATGAAGATCAATTAGTTAACTTATGCAAACATTTAAAGTGAAACACATAAAGCAAACTGGAAACTGCTCAACTCTTTGACTAAAGAACATTTAAAAAACACTATTTTACAGCAAAGGCAGAATGTAAAAAAAAAAAACAAAAAAAAAAAACATGAGGAATAATTTTAAATAATTGTAAAATCCTCTTCGGGTGTATTCAGACTGGTAAAATAATTTGTTCCGGTCCTTAATTTGTTTTGGATCGAGTCCTGAACCTTGTGTTTGGTCTGTATTCAGACTGTCTTCAGGCGAACTTTCCTGTTCCAGAACAAAAACCACTTGAGTAAAAATCTCTTCACTTATTGGCCAGGAATTACAAGGGCGGGAAAAAACAACTAGAGGCAGAAATTAAAGAAGTTCCGTGCTGTGGAGGCATGCTGCAAGGTAATTACTGGAAAGACGATGGCAAAGAAGTTAGAATGATCAGTGTTTATGACAGATAGATTGTCGGGAAAACAGCAATGTGTATCACCTTAAACGTTGTTTTAATGAGCCTGCATTCATCCGACAACATTTCAATGAGTTCCTGCGCATGATCGCTGTGGTGTTGTGGCGTTGTTCTTAAGAGAATTCTGTTAAGGAACTAAAATGTGGCTTGTGGGATGACGTCAAAGCAGCAGTAGGCGCGTAAAGAGACACAGAAAAGCCCGTAAGAAGCATTTTTAGCAGCGTTAAAACAAACACTAACAAGTTAAGAGTTGGATCATTTTTTCCTGTTTGATAACACAACGATCGTTCCTTTACATTTGTCCTCTTGCTTCATTTCTACTACGGGGGCTGTTTAGGTCCAGTGATGGGTCTGAAAGCAGTTCCTAGTCCCAGACCAGGGTTCGCTCGGGTGTATTCAGGCTATAATTTGTTTTAGTGGATTATTGGGGGAAACAAGCTGTGGTTTACATCAAGCAGATCAAATGTCTGAATACACCCTTAGACTCTAATTGATCAAAGGAATCCCTAGAAAAAATGGACTTTGGGCTCCCTAGATATCACAGACGTTGTGCAGAGCTGGTTATGACGTACAGCAGATGGACAGAAACAAAGTGGAATGAATGTCTCTAGTGACATATAAGCCAAGCAAAACAAGATAAGTCTGAATGCTTGAAGAGCCTCAAACGGCACAGATTTGTAGATGTGCTACTGATACGTCTGCTTGAGCATTCCTCTTCAAAAACTGTGAAAACATGTCTGCTAAAATTTGAGTTTGTCACTTCAAAAGGTAGAACTGAGCTGATAAAATGCTAAACCTTTTCTTACACGTCGACTGTCAAAGTGTTTTGACACTGGTTTTATCAAGATAGACTTTGTTGTTGCTCATTCGTGTTTTTTTTTTATTTTTAATTAGTGCAGCTCTGAGGAAAAAAAATCAATGAGTTGGGAAAGAGTTTAAGATCCACTCAGAGGAAAATTATGTTTTTAGTATTTAGCATGCTCTTGTGGCATTATTATAATGATAGAGGGCAAATATTGAGGAAATTACACTTAAAAAGACATTTCAGTATTTCTTGATTCAAATCATTGTGAATCAAGGGCAGACGAAACCCTGTCATTTGGAAAAGTGCTGTAAGCTAGAGGGAGAGTGTGTAAACAGAAGGATGATGGGAAATGGGGAGGGCTAACTCCATGCCAACAGTTTCCCCCACAATTCAGAAGTGAATCTCTAGTGAACTCCAGCCGCTCTGCAAAAACTAAGTCCTAGAAAATGACTTAAGACTCTATAATCAAAAGACCACTGGGAAAAGTTTTAAAATAACTCGGAAGATGATCGGAAATTGACTTCACTAAACCAGTCCACACTTGCAGCAGAATTTCCATCAGGATGTCTTAACACTTTTCTCAAAACATTGTTGCTGAATTTATGCCCTCCATTATGTAGAAATCATGCCTCCATTATCACAGAAAGGTCCCGGCTGACATTCAAACCAAAAACCTAATTGCTGAGTTTCTAACCATTGCCTGTGTGCTGCCCACTGCAGTTACACATGATTTTCATTATTTTTGCACCAATGTTTCCATGAATCGTACAGATTGTTGTAGTTGTGATCTTGAACTGGCATGCTGTTTAAGCTAAGCTGCAGCTAAATGAACACAATTTCTGTAATTGGTTATGACTCCCTGTTCTCCAGCACAGCACAGTAACAGGGTTTGTAATGTAGGGAGTTTGTTGTTTGTGATTCAGGCAGGGAAATGCTTTCGAGACTTGGTGACCTCAGTGTTTTTCTTTCTTCTGCTGTTTGGAAGCTGGTAAGTGTGTGACTTTGCGTTGCTGCAGAGATGTTGGGTGATTTATAAAGGAACCAGCACACAGAAAGATACAGGCACCATCCAGATCCAAATAGGACTAAAAGTATCATTGTCCGGCTTGACCACAGTCCTCAGATTAAGAAGTAATGCTCACTATGTGTGACTTAAAAACTTTAAAATAACCTCAACAAATATCTCATGGAGGAAAAAAGAAAAGACGGCTTTTAGTGTATCTTGTTAAATGCATGACTTTCCATTGGGCTGCTGATAAAATGCAAGCAGAGGAGAAGAATGCCAAAACGTTATTAATGGTAGAAACGCTGATTCTGCTTGTGAATAAGTCCCATTTTCGCTTGCATAAATTGCCCCCTTCTCTCTTTGCATCCCTCCTGTCAGCAGAAAGCTGCCGGAATTATCTGAAAGAGGACTGGATTAGACTTTGCCTGTCGCTGCATACACATTTTAAATCAGAGGTAATGGGGCACTTCAGAGGTCTCCTGTCTCGTCCACCCAACTGTCAATACACCGTAGCTCTAATCACTGACTGGCCCTTTTCTTCAGAGATAAGCTCTGGGTGCAGCACTGCTCTTAAGCCTGGCTGCTCAAGCAGTGTTTTTTTTTAACAACTTGCATACACAAAACTTTGTGATTTAATGCATTATGACCTTGATCTGGGTCCAGACAGGCTGGGTGAGATTTTAGTTTGGAAAGTACACCCTTGATGAGCAGCCTGTCAACACAAATCAGCCTCAAAATCAAAGTCATATCTAAAGAAGACGCTACCAAGACACTAAGAGGTTTTGATGGTTCTTTTGCCGAGGTGTAGACTGTCTGTCACCAACCAGCGTGGGTCACCCAGGGGGAGGGCTAAACAACTTACCCTAACTCAAGGTCCTTAGATTACTGATTCATGAAGCAGATTTGTTTTCTGAATACTCAAGCTGGAAATAAACCAAGCTTAAAGGTGCAATAAGTTAGAAAAAAAGAGTAATTTTCTGTAAAAATAACAAAAATAAATTGATTGAAAACAATATGAACAACAGGAATGACGATACAGTAGAACTGGACTGAGTGAGTGTCACATCACACGTATAAAATGAATTACTTCCTGGAACATGAAAAAAGGTCTGTTTTTTTTGCGATGTAGACGCCGCCATTTTGGCTAAGACGAATACCGCCGTAAAGAGGAAAACAGTGACGGTAACTTAACACTATATTGGCGCTTTCTAATCTTGTCATCACTTTCTGTCAATCAGCGAGTGGCTACAGCGGCTCCGCCCCAACCGTCCTGTTCCATTTTACAATGGACACGCTCAAAATACCGGAGTGTAAAGTGGAAACGAGGCTTAACAGCGACTGAGCATGTGTCTGTGGTAAAAGGTTTGCCAGAAAGCAAAGGGACCTTTTCACAGTGGCAGCAGATTTACTTACAGAAACTTTTTTGTCACAAATATCAGAAAATTTCCTCTCAAATAAACTCTTAGATTTAGAAAAACAAAAAAAAGTTGAGCGTGCCAAAAGGATTAAAAAGATAAATCTGCACATCAGGGAGTTACTGTCCCCCACTGAATGGACCCCTTTTAAGCCAAGCATTCCTTTCTTCAGAAGCCTACATCTCTATGAAACTGATTTCCATAATATCTTCCAAAGTCCTTCAGAGGGGTACTAATACCAAAAAGAACACCTGCTTGGAACACCAGCGTTTCTGACTAATTTGGTTAAGCAGTCTAGGAAAAAAAACTAAATGCTTCAGCAGGGTGGCCATGAAAAGACAGGAGCTAAAGCTTTACAAGAAAAGCAGAATTCATTTGGCAAAAATAATGCTTACTTTAGTTCTAAACAACTTCACTGTTTCCTGGTAGGATTTTTAAAAACCTTCTACAGAACCCTAAAGATGAAATGTATGCAAACTGTAAGAGGACATTTGATCTTCCTCCCAGCTAACTAAAAACCCCTTTCCCTGGGGGGTAGCCTGATTAATGCAAGGGCTCAACCTTCATGTTAATGCACTGCAGGTAACAGGTGATAAATTGCTGTAGTCCGGTGGGGGGTTTCTTTTTAGCATCCTAACATCTTGGGTGAAAGGACATTTGGCAGCTGACACGCCTGTATTTTCAACGTTTGTCCAGCCTTCCCCACATGATGAAACCCCAATGAATATGCATGCCCAAAGCTCTTCTGTCGATGCAACCCCTCTGAATCACAATGCGCGGCGCACAGTTTTCTCCCAACACGAAGAGGCAGACAGAGAGGGCAGGAAGAAAAGAGGCTTGTGAGGGAGGGGTCCCTGCTGTGATGAACCGATGCTGACACAGCCAGATGTTTAGTTAAAATGCAGGTCTGCAATGTAGGATGGAGGGAGGAGCTGACATGCGCTTCAGGGGCTTCAGGCAGCCAAGCGCTCCCCTCCAGTCGCCTTGTACCTCTGTGGGCAGCCCACATGTGTGCTGAATCTGAAGTGATTTACATTCACTAGTGTGGGGGCTTTGGGGGTTAAGCATTCAAGCAATCATCTGGCAGTTCATAGTAAATTTAGGGATCATGTGTGACACGTGTAGCTGCATGTCTGTGTGGCTGCTCGCATGAAGAGTGATGCATTAACCACGTCTGACCCAAGGTCTGCCGCCGCAGTTTCCTCTCTGCACACTGTCAGACTGATGAAGCTTACACAAAGGGAAATTTCACACACACACTTGCACACAGTGCTGACAACACGCTTTCACCAGCAGTCTGACGCTGCTGTTTGCAGAAGAGCAATATCCCTATGGCAGGGCTTTGTAAAATTTAAGAGATACGTTTGAGAAGGCAATCAGATGCATTAAGTGTATGCAGTCACATCAACTGCATCTGAGCCTGTTGTCACCTGCAGCAGCGCCTGAGCCTGCAGCAGCGACGGAAAAAAAAGACTTGATAGCTGTGAACTAAGACAATGCTCAAATATCCTAAAAAAACACCACATGGTGACCTAAATGCAAGTAAAATTGGCAGGTCGGGAGGCGCCAGTTGCATTGTTACATGGGAGGTTTTGAGAAAAACTTCAAATGAAACAGGAGACCACTTTTTTGACATGGGTCAGTGGCCCCCCAGGGACATTTCAAGGTCGCACAATGGCAGTTCAGTGATAGGCAGGTGGCAAGAAGGCAGAAACATGACAATTAAGGTCAAAAAGGTCTTAAAAATTGTCTGATAATTGGCCAATTTCAGACTGCCACCCTCTAGCCGCCCTCCAGCCGCCCTCCAGCCGCCCTCCAGCCAAACTCCAGCCGCTCCTCCAGCCCCTGTGCTGCCATCCCACTGCCACCATCTCATTGTTAGAAATCACAGCGTAAGAACTTGATGAGGGCTATTGACATGCGCCCAGGGATGACCAGACGTTAATCTGGAGATCCTAGCCTAATGGAGAAATGGCATTGATGCTGCACAAAACTCCTCATGGTATTGATAGCACCAATGTGACTCAGAGAACTCCATTTGCAGTTGTGTTACAGTTGATGCTGGCAGCCGGCTTGGCTACATATTCTCACTCCCAACTCGTCATATGTGGACGTATGGTTCTGGCCCCCTCTGCGTTACTTTTTGGATGTTTTGGATGTTCCCAACTCGTCGTTTTTTAACATAGTGGCTATTCCCAGGGCTGCACGGTGGCGCAGTGGTTAGCGCTCTTGCCTCACAGCGAGAAGGCCCCGGTTCGAATCCCGGCTGGGACCTTTCTGTGTGGAGTTTGCATGTTCTCCCCGTGCATGCGTGGGTTTTCACCGGGGACTCCGGCTTCCTCCCACCGTCCAAAAACATGCTTCATAGGTTAATTGGTGACTCTAAATTGTCCCTAGGTGTGAATGTGAGGGTGAATGGGTGTGTTTGAGGCCCTGCGACAGACTGGCGACCTGTCCAGGGTGTACCCCGCCTTCGCCCATCAGCAGCCGGGATAGGCTCCGGCACCCCCGCGACCCCGAAAGGGAAGAAGCGGTCGAGAAAATGGAATGGATGGCTATTCCCATTAAATCCCAGATCCCCAACCTTTGGGACGCAGTACCGGACACGGAACTGGTACTGGTTTAGGATACCCGTACTAGGGTTGGGGACCCCTGATTAGCATCTGTGGCCCAGTAAAAAGGCGGCCCTCGGACTGGTACTGATTTCCGGCCTGGAGGTTGGGGACTCCTGATATTATGGAAACAGCCAGCACGTCAAAAACGGCGAGTTGGGGTTACCCAAAATGCCAAAAAGTGACGTGAAGGGGGCCCGAACCACACCTCCATATACTGTGTGACTAGTTTTGAGTGAGAATGAGTTGGATATGAACAACCGTTGTACGGAGACACTTACACATCATCCAATCAGTGGTGCCAGCACCCAGCTGTCATGATAGCATCATCCACAATGGCTGACAACCGCCTGGCTCCTGCCATCTACATTCATGACCACGCTGCCCCAGCGGCGGCAGCTTATATTGAAGATTGTACCGATGCCTCCCCATCGCGCAGTGGCAATTGTGTTCATGACTGTAGCATAACATGTGAAAGATGAACTAAAGAAATTACCAATTCTCCCATCACCTTTCCTGCAGCTCCACTGTGCATCTTTTTGTTTGCTTCCTCTAAAACTAATCTTAGTTCAGAGTGCATTAAATAAATGCCTGTCATCAAGGCCACTGAAGGATGGCAGACGGCAAGGGGAGATCAAGAGTCAGGCAGACGATAGGGAGAGCACAGGGTGCCTCACTCTGCAGATCAGCAGAGTCTTGTAGGGAGATGATGAGACTGAGAGGCCTTTTAGAGCCTCTCAGCTTTTTCCTCCTCACTCCCCCCTGTAACGCTTTTGTCACCTGCTGAGAATATTGGGAAAAAATTTGAGAAAGGGAAAAATGAGCAAAAATAGATTCTAAGCTGTTATGATTAAAGAAGAGGAGCAACTGCACCTCTGCAGCAGTCAGGCAGTCTTTTTCCATTTCCTCCATGTCAGCTTATCACCCCCCCCTCCCCCTTAACTCATCTCCCTGCAACCCCATTTAATCATTAAGCGAGCAAAAAGCACTGCTGTCTGCTCACCGAGTAACCAACCCAGCCCTCACATCCGCTGACTTCTATTGATAACAAGCTGCTAAAGGGTTCTGTGAAGTATTTCACATCCACCTGGGACTCATCCTTGTAGTCATATCTGTCCAATGTGTGACTGTTAGAAGGTGGCTAAAGGCTGCCATCAATCCCTTAGGTGTCTGTTTGATGATCCCCATATGGGAATACTTCACTTCTAGTCTTAGCTAACCTACCATGCTATTTTAACAATCTCCCTCGGGACTGCGAGAGCTCTGTTACGTGTGTGCTGCAGGATACATTGTGAAGTGCATGTCAAAATGCACACAGTGCTTTGTCAGACTCCCTGCAGTCAGCTTTGCCATTGCTCTCTCGAAGTAAAATGTGTTAAAAGAAAAAAAAGTAATTACTAAAACATGATGCACTTCAACAAAAACTAGTAGCAGGTGAGTGTTGGAGTTCCTCTGGACTGAAAACCACTTTATGACAGGCAAGTGTCTTTGATCTTGACACAGAAGGACAAAGTGTGTGGGTTACTTATGGCATGCAGACGTGTAAGTGGACAAGTAAGTGTATGGAAGAGTTCAAACTCTTTGTACTGCAGTCTTTTCTCTTTTTTTCCTTATTGCTTTGATGTGCAGGCTGCTAATGCCCAACAAAGACCCACAAGCACTCCAGCTGACCCTGACAGCTAATGTGCTTCTTGAAGATTTCCATTCTTCTACAAACTTGTTGCTGAACTGGCCCATTGGTTTAACTACAGTTTTGAAACTGGTGTACTTCGATTACTTCTTGAGCTGATCAATTCATACTTGTTTGAGTATGTTTTAAAGATTATATTTCCTTTAACTGTTTCAGCTTTAGCTCTATAGTGTTCATCTTTCAACTGCTGTAACTGTTCAATCATTGACACAATTAACTTAATTGGGCAACGTATGACAGCGCAGAAAAGCAGCCTTGCACTAATATGTGACCCTTTAGTAGTGAAGTTCTTACTCAGTCAATGCAAATCAGCTAAAAGGCGGCTTTGCACTGAAAGCTGATACGAAAATCTGTTTTCTCCATGTCAGAATCAGTTGATTCATGTTGGTCGCATAAACGGTCAAAAAGTTACGATACAAAAGAGTGTGTTATTTAGGTGTCGCCAGCGACTGCTCCGGTGTTCTGCAACGTTTACACCAGGCTCGGAAAAAACACATTCAAATGACCCCTTCCAATGAAGTCTATGTAAGCATGTGCACAGTATATGCAGATTTTGGGCTTCTGCATTCAAAACACTGGCATTTATGAGTCCCCACTCAAGTTTAAGTCATTCTACGTTCTAAAAGTGCATTAAAGAACCATGTTTAGCACATTCTTGAAAGCGCATCACATGCCCAGTGTGTAGGTAGCACTAAAGGGTGAATTAAGGGCTAATTCCATTTCCCCAACCAGAATTTAAATCCGATTCTGAACACCATACCACTAGAATAGTAAGTTTTAGGGTCTGAGATTTGCATTGACTAGTTGCTGAATAAGCCAAAGCATGACATGTCCTTAGGCACAAAACTTCAGCCCACATTGCTCCTGATTGGTGTGGCTGTGACAAGCAAGCACTTTGCAGGCCTTTCCTCAAAGTCTGAAATTAGATCTTCCAGCTGATAAGTGGCTCCACACTCTGTTTTTCGTTTTTTTTTTTTTTTTTTTTTTTTTTTTTTTCTTGTACCAGCATCGTCGCTTCTACTTCAAGAAAAGCTGATAGCATGGAAGGAAATGTGAAAGAGTGGGTCAGATATAGAAGTAGAAGCTGATGGGGTCTGTTCTGGACACTGAGCACTTAAACGGTCAGGGTGAAGGCTCTAAGTGGACACTGCACACATTGTCCTCTTTTGAGGGACTAAGGAAACACTTGCAAGCTCTTAGCAGTTTCTGTTGCCTGCCTGTGTTTTTGTGTTTTATACTCTGTGATTGTGTCAGGAATGCACTGAAAAAAAATACTGTAAATCTTGACAAAAATTAGAATTCACTAGAAATATATTAAAAAGCATTGCCATAATCAAGGCATCAACAGGGTCAAAAGCAGGCTGTTGCAAATGGGTTGTGTCTGAAATCCCACACTACTCACCACTCAGTGCACTTTAAAGGGTGTTCACCATTTTTCCAAAGTATCTGAATCTACAATCCCAAACTCCAGTGCCCTGGAAATTTCCTTGAAGTCTCAGTGGGAAACTTGTGTGCATCGATGCTCACTGGATTGGAAAATTTAAACCACTGCGTTTGAAACAAAGACATGAAAGTGGCTTGTGTTATAGTGGAGGATGCAGAAGACAGGGTTAGATGGAGGAAGCTGATTCGCTGTGGCGACCCCTGAATGGAAAAGCCGAAATCAAAAGAAGAAGAATGCATTGTTTTTTGAAGAATTTTTAATATGAATTAATTATTTTTGAATTTACTTTTTTTTAAATTATCCGTTTCATAAATAGTCTTTATATAACATGTATTGTGTTTTACTTGGGCAAATGGACGACTTCATTTTTGCCTTGTGCTATGTTATGGGGTCCAGATGACCTCACCATTACCTTGACGTGTTATCCCTCCTGTGACAGAGGTGGACTGGATCTCATGTCTACCAATAAAAATAAAAATAATTTTTAAAAATCTGTGGCTGTCTTGTGAGTTCCAGACGACCCCACTCCCAACGTTATCGTGCTTATGATAGCACAAGGGGTAAGAATAGTGAGCATGTGTCTGAATTGCATTAAAATCCAGGGGATTGATAGTCCTGCACTATTTTAGGGGTTATGGAGTGATGAAGGAGCTCTGAAATAACCATGATTCTCTGCCACTCTGAACAGGGCACATGGAGAAGAAAGTGAAATTGTTTAAAGAAGACAATATCAAGAGAAAGTACTAAGAAACATTTGTCCAAATCTATATGGGTGTAAAGGTCAGAAAATGTATCAAGAGTTTTTATGTTGGTAAAAAAAAAAAAAAACATTGTTGGATGTCTAAAAAAAAGAGTAGAAAATAAAAAAAGAAAGTTAAAGTTCCACTCCAATAATGTGTTGAACTATTTTTAAAGTCTTTCCAGTGGTCAGTAATGAATATTGCATTTGTTGAGGCGAAATAAAAAAAGTACATAGTTTCTGCAGAGCTGCAGTAGTTCATTAGAATCTCCACTCTAAGTTGTGGGTGGGACTGTTGGCACAGAGTAAAACTACACCCATTTCCCACTATCCTTTTCTGTTTACACGTTCTCTCACTACCTTACAGCCCCTCACACCCCAAACCTAACAGCAATGCAACAAATATGGCGAGTCCCCAAATGTGGGAGCTATCCAGCTGTACAGTTTTGAGCCAGATACCAGTTCGGTTGAGAAATAATCAAAGATGTTCATGGCTGTGGTCATCTACAAGTGTATGCATCAGAATAGAGCAGAGCAGGGTGCTTGTAGGCTGCCGTAGTAACTTGCTCATCACACTTATTTTTCAACTGCATTTCTTTATCTGTTCCTGACTGACAATTTGAATAAACTCAAAAATGCAATTTTAAGATTCATGTTCTCTATGTCCTCCATCATCGTAGCATGAACATGTTCCCAAAAACACAATTTTCATCAAAGTGGGTCTTTAAAACTGAAACCTGAATATATATTTCATGAGTTCACTTTAATGTATCTCTTTGTTTCCTGGCTTCCTCTCAGAGATTCATAAATGTATTTTTATGGCATGGCAGATGACTTGAAGACATGATACAAAAATGCATTAAATAAAGGTTACAGAAAGCAAATTGTCCAAGAATAAAGCCAATCTTTGCATCTTATCACAAGATAAAGGAGCTTTTCAGTAAAGCGAATGTGCCAGAGCTCTAAATGTTTGCAAAAAGGCTGAAAGAATCCATCAAGAATCCTCGTTCCAGTCTGCTACAGAGCCAGTAAAATACAATTTGATGCATTTGCGAATAGGACCAAATATTTTTTCCATAAGAAGAAACACAGTTGTGATCATGCGTCTGAAGTGCAGAGTGACAGCTGCACACTCTCTGATACACATCTAAAAGACCAGTTTTTGTTTGATATATCTGGTGTGCTCAGTTCTGTTCTGTGCCTTAGAGGATTTGTTAAGAAAAAATGCCGCCTTTGCTCTGTTTTGTGATGTCAGAAGGGAAAAGATAGAAAGGACAGAGTGAATCTGAGCAGATCCAAAGTCTATTTGCTTCTGTGTTTCTGAAAGCTGAGAAAACTGCCGGGCAAAAGGTACTGCTGACTAATGCACAGCCGCTGCAAGTGTCAAACGCTTTTTTCCTTCCTCTAAGAGTGACTTCAGCAAACTTGAAACATGGATTCTTTTGTTTGGGAAGGAATTAGGTCTAGCTGCTGTGCAGGGTCATTTGTTTTGTGGAAAGTGCTGGCCAACAGTACAAAGGAACGTTTGCACACGGGACAAACAAACCACTGCAGCCCATCTAATAACAGGGAGGCTTATCAGCTGCTTCTGCCTCCTCTAATTTTCATCAGTTTTGACAAGCCCATTAAATGATTCTGGGACCAAAAATAAACATGTTTGTGTTGAGCTGAAGAGACAAGCAGCAATCACACCTCTCTGTGTTGGAGGGAAGGACACAAGACAACTTTTAATTAAAACGGGGCTCCATTGCACAACATGCCGGACATGATAAACAAGACTTGGGAACAGAACTTCCAGGAAGACAGTGGGAGATGTTGTGATGGTGAAAATGCTCGTCCAGACAGACGGTGGAATGTGGCAGAAGATTCATGGTGTGAGTGTTGGTATGGCCTACAAATCCATCCTCTAATCCTGATCTAAAAGTAATGAGTTTCTCTGTTCAGCTCTTCATTTGTGTGATTAAAGGGCTTAATTCACAGCAAGAGGACAGTTTTCTGTCTTTCGCTTTTGATATTTAACTATCCAACATGAGATACGACAGTGGGGCTTTTTCATTTTTACACAGTTCTATCATGTCATATCTCGGGTGTCACAGTGTGTTATTTCGATCAGGCTCAGTGGGAAGCGCTTTTCAAATTCAAATAAAACGAAGAGAGCAGCCTGAACATCCCCAGTGGCCTGAGCCGGACAATGTGGCTTTGGCAAAGTCAGTGTCAGCACTCGGGTCCATTGACAGCCAACATCTATTTTTCACAAGACAACATCTTTAGCAGTGGCTATTGTCATTCACTGGAAAAACAGAATCACCAGGCTGTCAGCAGCATAAAAATCTGTTTCCATGACAACGACTCCTTCCAAACTCCCAAGTCATTTCTGTCACAGAGGCTGACATAAGGTGAGCTATCATTACTTTTTTTTTTCCTTTTCTCCCTCCTGCTGTTCCTTTGGCAGTTTTTGTTTCTTTCTTTTTTTGCCTCCTGCTGAGTTGTCTTGAGTTTTACTATTCGTCTTAAGCTTTGCCTCCACTTTTCTCATTTTTCTGTCTTTGATACCTATTTATTTCCCAAACTTGAACCACAAGGTCAAAACTAGAATAATAATAATAAAAAAAACTTTAGAAAAACCCCAAAGAAACAAAGAGATAGAAAAGCAGTTGTTAAGAAGTTATGTTTCTGTCTCTCCCCCTAAAAAAGCATCAAACATGGCTTCATTTTGAGGGGCTGAGCTGGCGAGGATGGCTGTCATTCAGACAGGATGTGTTCCCTGACAGTCTGTAAAATTATCTTTGACATCTGTTTGCCATGGCTGCTTCCTCTGGAAATGATGAAGAGTGAAAAAGAAGAAGGTTCAGGTAAAAAAAAAGACTACTGATGATGTTTAGCAAACTTTTATATTCATTTTTCCATCCATATTTTACCCGACTAGAATAAATGTCTACATGAGTTGGGAGCCTGCACTGACACAATGACACTTAGGCCGAATCCAAATTCTTCCCCTACCCTTACGACTTCACCCTACCCCTACATTTAGTCCTCCAGACAGAGAAATCAGAAAAAATAGCGTCTTTAAATACGGACATTACTCCCACTCAACGATGTCATCAATAGTCGTCGGTCAGCCATGTTAGCGTGGAGCTGCTAGTGCTCAGAAATTGGAAATCAATATTGGCTTTATAACTTTAAAAAGGTTATGGTAAAACAAAAATTCACTATTTACATTTAAATGTGGTTTTACATTTTAACGTGGTTTATCCTCACGGCGGAGGGCTCTGTATCCCTCCACCACGAGATTAGCCCTTAAAAAAACATTTCAGACAAACCCTACTACTTCAAATGCCCCTACAACTGGAGGGGTAGAGAGAAGACGGAGGGGTAGGGAAAAAATATCCCAAATACCCCATCCTAAAACCTCTCCAATATTTTTTTTTTAGACTTAAAGATGATACCCACTGATTTTTGTTGTTCTAATTTGTGGAGGCTCTGGTGCTATTATGATCAAAAACAGTGACCTCTGACCCTGGACTGGCAGAAGTGTCACCACTTTGAGGTCTATGTATGAATGAATGCTAAAATGCTAATAATAGAAAATATCAGCCTACAGCTGCAGACACACCGGACATGTGACCTGTGTTACATGACACACTAAAGTTCTTGAATGCGCTTTCAGCTCATGGTGTTCACTCTCGACACTCTCTTTTTTTTTTCTGCTACTTCTGCTAGCCCATGTACCTACAGTTGGAGGAGTCCTGGTGCGAAATGTCAAAGCTGTTCAAATCTCAGAAAATTTTCTCCTTTCAAACCTCTATTCCGATATATCAAAGACTTGGTGTCATATAATTCCAGTCAGGTACAAACTGCATATTAATTTCTCCTGTATCAACAATTTTCAAACAGTTGTCACATTTGTGAATTAAAATGGGCGCCATCCATACATCACTACCAAATCCAAGTCCCTGATTGGTCAAAGATCAGATTTAACATGCGTTCAAAAGTCATGCATTTTGTATGTAACAGTTGTAATACCTTACGTAGCTAAGTTTGAATGTAGGGGTTTTGAACGCGGAAACCCAAAACTTTTACATACACGCTTTTACAGAGACTTTTCATTGGAAGTGGTCGCTCGCCAGGCATTCCAAAGGCAGCGTGAACTTAGCTTAACCCCTCCACTAGTGAGTATTGAGGCTACATGTGGAGGCCTCCTTTGACTTGATGCAGCAGCATGTCTTCAGAAAGCTCATCTTTTGGCTAAAAGTAGCCTTCCCCGGTTTTCTTCTTCTTTTATTTGAAATGTAATAAAAAGTCAAATACTGAGCAGCAGGAATAGCGTCAACTCAAAGGCTCCATTGTTTAAGAGTTTTATGTGGTTTGAGAACGACACTGGAGGCGGCTTTGACATGTCATGCTACTAAAGAACCACCATATTATGGCTTTTTATTTCCAAATAGTCAACAAAACCCATTAGAGCTGAGTGAAGTATCAGCTTTTTAATGATGAAGCACCTTTTGCCTTATTTGAAGGATTATGCTGCATTTGTCAGTGCTCATACAATAAAGAATCCTCCAATGTAAAACCCTTATAGCAAAAAATTAAAATGACAATTTAGCTCATTGGTCCAAATCTAGTCTGAATATGATTATGACACATTTTAAAAAGTTACCTTTTGGTTCCCTTTGGTGGTTTTCCTGCCTGTGAACAGCAAAGACTGCTGTAAGATTGAATTAGTCCCTTTGTGTCTCGGATGATAAAATGAATCATTACCTCTGCAGTAGGAAAGAACGCATACTAGAAGGCATCTGGCATGCTTTCAGACATTCCCCGATAGGGCTTGATTTGTGATCCCATCTGAAGATAGAGTGTGCATTCAATCCACAATGCAGCTTTCAGCTTTCAGGTTAACCTGCTGAGAGGCTTGGGGGGATACAAGGGATCAATAGAGATAAATTAATTACTAATCTTCCAAATGGGAATTGGCCACACTCATGGTTACCATAGAAATGAAGGCCGCATGCTGCAAATGATATTACGGCTAATATCTGCATGACGACAAACAGGATCCAGAGGAAGTTTCTGGAGTTGCCTGTGGCGTGCCATGATCACTCGCCGCACCACTGACATTAAAATGTGCCCACAGGTGACGCAGAGAAGCAGCTGCATCCATGAGAGAGCAGGGAAACGTTTTAGAGGCTGCAGCCAATCAAGCAAAAAATGATGCCAGTTTGCAAGAAGGTTTGTTTTTCATTACTGCGAGAGCAGCTCATACACATTCATGATATGAAAGCAATTAAGACTTGAAAGAAATAAGAGGAAAACAAGAAATGAGCGGGCAGATGCCCCTGTGCAGCGTAGCACGTAAGGCTTGATATCCGGTTGGTTTCTGCAAGGCTGGGCTGCAAACGCATTTCCTCCTGGCGCTCTCATCTATAAAGAGCAACAGAGCGCATGCTGCCCAGCTTGCCTGAGGGGCTACATTTGCTGCAGCTCTAATATCAAAAAGGCAACCAATGAATTCCTAAAGAGTACAATCAAGAGAGAAACACCCCCTGCCTCTGACATCAACTCGTCTCGCTTTGTGCTATACTTACACAAACAATATGCCAAGTTGTTGTTTCACCTCCATCAAAATTTCCATTAAAAGTGACATTTACTTTAAACCAAGCCCTTGGGGTGGGAACCCGGACAGAAACCAAAGGGAGCAGGGGATGAGGAACTCTCACCTGCATATACATGCACAACAGTGCGGCACTGAAGTGACTCTGTACTGAGAACTGTCATTTTGCAGACATGGAGGAACACGAAAGAAATGACACGTGTCCCTGCATTCAGTGAGGTTATTAAAACAAACATCACATCAATTATCGCAGACGTGCAAGCACAACAGCTCCCTCTTGGTCTGCCAACTTCATGACACTCAAATTAAAACCACAACTATCGCCAAGCGGCGAGTACACCCGTGCGGTGTGACAGGAACGAGAGCACCGGGTGACCAGAATGAGGCTCACAAGACATGTGAAATAGTCTGCAGTCCACACTCACTGAATATGAATCATTGTTCACTTGTCACATTGATAGTGGAGGAAGAGGCTGAGAGAGACATTGAAGAGGAGAGAAAATGAGTATGGAGGGGGGAGTAGAAGGTGTAATAGCTCTTGACCAAACACTCTTTGGGGGGATCAAGTCAAGGAAATGCTCGATGTTCCCTTAGGCATCCATTTGCACAGTTTACTGGGACTTACCGAGGTTCAGGGTCTTTAAACAGTCGAGAACACCCTGAACTCCTGCAGGGCTTTCAACATATTTTCCACCAGCAGTGAGAAACGTAGACATATTATCAATACTGTACAAATAACCACGCACTTTAGTAAGAGTCCCTGCAGTATCTGAGCAACTGATGAAACTGTTTAGAAATGTGGACATTGCACTCTGCAGGGGAAACAAGTATTTCATCTTGACTAATGGAGGTTTGTGCCAATTTGACTTACTTTTGTTTATCCATTTTCTGCAGCCACTTTCTTCTAATCAAGCTTGATCAATCAGAAATCCTGGCTTGCAGTGGATAAAACGCAGGAAAGCAATCAGACCAGGTCACTGTTTTATCTCTGATGGATGAACACACAAACAGTTGCACAGGAGCTGTTGCTAAGGAGAGAAGCATTTATTTGAAGATATGTTTGTGGTTTCTTCATGATGGCAAAGCTTTTGGCTTGAGCAAAGATCCTGTAAACGGGACAAATACTTTATTGATATTTATATATGTATTCCGTATACAGGACTGTAATTAAATAAATAAAAAACTAGATGATATCATGATTTTTTGTTTTGCTTGCATTCTTTTGCTGCTCAATGCTAGGTTTTTGTTCCATTTATTGAGAGTATTTGAGCCACAGGCAAGCCCTTTAGCTTCCAGATGAACACTGGTTTAAAACTGAAAGCAAAAGGCCCTTGCTTTTTAACAAATAACCATTAGGAACTTTTTATTAAAAAAGAGTTATCACTCATTTATACAAGGTAAAAAGTCAAAGTTGCTTCTCCTTGACCTGCTAGTGGAGGGATACAGAACTCGAAGTTCCTTCGCTGTACCCTTAAAAAACCCAATTTCAGACACGCATCACCCTTGAAATGCCAATTCAATTGGAGGGGTAGGGGAAGAATTTGGATTCAGCCAAACACCCAGTCCAATAAAAAGTGTGCTTTTGGTGTTTTAAACATGTAATTGTGGCATTTTATTAATGATGGAGGAAATAGATAAAGAAAATTAAGCTGAAAATTTTGTTTCTGGGTATTTTTTGTTCAAATCATTGTGAATCAGGAGCAGATGAAGAAAATGCTGTTTAAAAACAATCGGCAGGCCCTGCTCTACTTCATTCCAATGCATCCTGGTTGTAAACAAATAGATCCATGTACATCTTCGTTTTCCTCATCAGAGCTAGCTCAAAACTGTACAACTGATTTAGCTCGACATTTCTGTTGAACCGCTAATGTTAGCTTAGTGTTGTTAGGGGCTGTATCTAGCGGGAGAGCATGTAAACAAACGGGTGATAGAAAGCGTTGACTTACTCCACGCCAACAGTCCCATCCTCAACTCAGCAGAGACTATACCCAAGAAAATGAAACAGATTTTTTTAAAATTTGACTAAAAACACAATTGCAACATATGAAAAGTTGATCTACTTGAACAATCAATATCAAGATTCGTACTGTAGCTATATCATAGAGTCATGAAAACTGCACCAAGGTTTAACCTCATCATTGTATCATACATACTATTGCACACAACACAGACACAGACTTTAGACTATGTGTTCATTACATTACAACACAGATGGTAGTTTTTTGCATCTATTTAACCAATTCTTGGAAAGACTTCATGTTAATAAGCTCTGGCAAAGACAGCATAAGTCAGAAAGCGCAACAACTAACAGAAACAAATGAGTCATGTGACCTTTTATCTTTTTTCACGATTAGTGATCCAATAATAACATCCGTCTTAGTCATAAAGCATCCACCACAAGCTGAGGAGCTGTAATGTTAAACATCTTGAAATATTCAGATTACAGTCATAACCCAATTGTTCTGGAGATGCAGGTGTCTACTGTTGAGTCCGCTCTGCAGCAAACTCTAAGGAAAAACAGACAACTTGATCACAGCATGGTGGCTGACATGGAGCTCAGTATTAAGGATAACATAGCAGGAGAAAATTGCCTTTGGGAGGACAACTCACAGCTGCTGTGGTCTACATTGACCTTACACAAAGTTACATTTTCGTGGGCTATGATGTAGGCATAGGGATCTTAGCTGCATCCAAGCCTGAGGCGGCATTCTCCGATCCTTGTCCTCAGGGCTCACGGATTCCACATTTTCTTCACTCCCGTGCTCCTGAACACCTGATTCGGCTCATAATCAAGCACTGCAGAGGACTGATAATGACAGTCATTTAAATCAGGTGTGTTGGAGCGTGCACATGGGCCCTGAGGACCGGAACTGGGTAACGCTGGCCTACATTGATTTGACACACAGGCATAAATCGGCTTAAAGTAGGATACTGAATCTCGTACAGCTCTGTCCTGGAAGCTATCAACATCTGGTTCGTTCTTTTGGAACTTTTTCTCGTGTACCGGTGGTGTGCACTGGGATTACTGTAACTTTTATGATTAAATAAAGAAATGTGGACTGCAGCTGGACTCAAAGTTAGTGGAGAATAACTTTTAAGCAACAGCAATAATGTCAGACCAATGAAAGGAAAACACTAACAAACACACATATTGTGTTTTTTTGCTAATATTTGCATATTTAAATTAAGGCTGGGAATCTATTTTAAAAAATAAACAGGTTAATATAAGTGTAATTAATTGCTATTATTATTTTTTTATGTTATAGTATTTGCCGACCACTGCCGCAAAACTGTACATTTAGAACGTTTATTTTTACTTAGTGCTGTCAATCGATTAAAAAAAAAATATCAGATTAATTGCACTTTTGTGTTGCGATTAATCATTATTATTATGTTTATTAGGAAAATTTTATATGACTACATGTGGGTTTTTCAACAGAAAACAGCCCAGAGAAAAATATTTTTCTTCATTTTTGTTGTCTGAAATTTTTAATTTATCAAGTGAAAACCCAGAAGTGTAAATTGAATGTACAAAACACATCAACAGTAAGATGAGCAGAACCCTAAACATTGACACCAGTGAAAAAAAAAAAGTTCTTCGAGCTGTCTTGTGGGGTCCAGATGACCCCACTTTTAATGTAAACATGCCTAGTGTGGCACAAGGGTTAAAAACAAAACTTTCCAACAAGCAGTAAGAGGGTAATTTTTTCTCTGAACTGATTTATTTAACCTATCGTGACTATCAGCATAAATGTCGCTTTCCTCTAACACTGCATTCGAGACTCATTGTCATGTTATCATGACAATGAGCCCGACCATGGATCAAATTGTCCCCTTTTGTGAGAAAGTGATCCAAACCAAAGAAATAACAAGAGTAAACTACTAAAAATGACTGAATATGTATTTATTTTGTAAGTGATCATGGTATAAGTAGGATATAAGTATTTTAACGCACGCCGTGGAAGCCTGAACTCCCAAGGCAAAGCAAAGGACTGTTTTTTCGCGAGGTGTGTTTAATTTGCGTTAGTAAATATTAACTCATTCATTCTTTTTGATTAATTACGTGCTCTAACATTCAAAGTCCTACTAAAAACCCTTCACTATACCATTATAATCTGTGCATTTTATTGAATGGGTGTTCCTTGTAAAACACTGAGTTTAATAGATCATTCATTCACTTGATGCCTCAACTCTTTTCTAATATTTTCACACTGAAATATTACTTGTCTTAAAAAAAATGGTCAATACCAAGATGCCCAGTCCCTTATGTTGTATGTGTAAATTGTTTATGCTTTAATATTGCTTTATTATCTTGTTAGAAGGTCTAAAGCACCAGAACCACCAGGAGCAATCTGGGATTCAGTGTCTTGCCCAAAGACACTTTGACACATAAACAGGCAGAGCAGAACCTGAACCTGCGAAATTCCAATCAGAAGTCGACCGCTGTACCTCTGCACCACAGGGAAGCTGGATTTTCCACACCAAACATCTGCAGTGCACGCATTTTTGAAACTATACGGAGATAGTTAAGAACCACTCTGGCGCTCGTTTAACACACCTACTGTGACCTTTACCTTCGATCTTAATGAGATTTCCATCGATTCACTTTCACTGAGAAAATAAATCAATTCAAACCTCCATAAAAAATTGACACGGCACCCTGGATGTATCAACGGGTACGTCTTCGAGTGGTCAATTATAGGTATAATGAGACATCTAATAAACAGCCAGGTCATTATGCTCGCTGAGCAGTGTGCATGGAAGTGTGTGCTTGTATTAGTTACCGTGGCTGTGTGTAAGTGTTTGGATTACACCTCCATTTGTGTTCAAGAAGGAGAGGATGTGCACTACAGAGCAGAGCGGAAGTCTGAGCTCTTCACCCACCGTGGTCCAATTAGCCTCGTCCTCTCATGGTTTATTACAGTTTGGGTGAGTTACAGATGCAGAGTGGTAAAGATCAATAGCACTCCAAGTTCAAGTCTACGCTGTTTACTTAGTTAAACATTTATCTAAGACTTAAGCAAGCTCACAGGGGGAAAACTGATAAGGAGACTGGAAAGAGAAAGCTGTATCGAACAAAAGCAGACAGAGAGGTGTTTGAAATTTTTATCAAGAACTGCCAGGACCCAAACAAACTTGGACTACTGAGGAGGTTAGGAATGGACATCCTCCCTAATGCGTTATTAATTAAAGGATGCGTCAGCAAATTCACCAGCGGCAGTATCTATAAAACAAGGCACTCCTCCTCAATTATTCCACCTCCCAGCAGTGCAGCTGTGGACTTTTGCTCCTCTCTTAGGACATAAAAGGAGTGAACAAGGAGGAGTGTGCAGTGCTTGCATGCGAATCTGCATGGAAGCCCAAGTGCATCACTCATGATGTCCTACTGCGTGCAAGAGCGTGTGGGAGTGCCTGATTAGGCAAACAAAAGGAATGTTTTGGAAGGCAAACGAGTAGGAGCTGGGCAATTAGATGTTTCAATTCCACTGATTGGGGATGACAGGGGCAACACACTGCGTTGAGCTTCACACATTCAGATGTGCATGGCACACACGCTCTCCCTTACACAGTGGAGAATACTTTGCTTCATTTACTGCAATGCCAAATTGGATCTGATAGGCAATTAATGGTGTAATTGACCATTGGATAGGTTGTCTTTTTCCCTGGAGCCTGGCTGGTTCCACTGGGCAGTGGAGGAAAGAGAAGGAGGAGTTCCTGACACTGCTGAGGCTGCCGAGAGAGGGCTCCGCAAGAGTGCCCGAAAATAACTCACCTACAGCTACTTCTCTTCGACATTCGGTTCAAGCAGACAGTGCTTGCCAGGACAGTCGAAGCAGTTTGCAGATCCATTGCCAGCTCATTGGCTAAGTGGTAAAGTGTCTGACCTGAGGCTAAGAAATAGTGGGTTTGAATGCAATGTCGGGTCATACCAAAAGACTAGAAAGCGTTCCAACACCTCCCTGCTTAAAGACCCACTTCAATGAAAATGGTGTTTTTAACATCTTGCGGAAAAACTGCATTTTTTTATTCAAATTGTTGCGAATAAGGAGTAGATAAAAAATACAGTTGGAAAACGCTTGTAACAGTGATGTAGGCGCTAAAGTCAGCCGACTACAAGCTTCCTAGTCTGCTCCATTCTTATGCATCCACTTGCAGACAAATAGATCCATGTACGTCTTTGTAGGAGAGCATGTAAACAGATGGGTTATGGGAAATTAGGGTGTCTTACTCCACACCTGATTTTTTTATTAAACTTCTGTACTGCTGCTCTGCAGAAACTATGTCCAAGAAAATAAGAGTTTTATTTATTTTATTTTTATTTTTTTACTTTTGATTAAAAAAAACAGCTTAATCATAACCACTGGGAACACTTTTAAAATATATCAAAAGGTGATTGGAGTGGGTCTTCACGATTTAGCATCAAGAGTTGAATTAGAGGGTTAAACTATTGTACAGTTCTTGATCGTGGCTGTGACTCTTATCTTTACTCTGACTGAAATCAACTAATTATTGTGTGAAAATACAATCACGTTAGTTCATAATAGCTGAAGTTTCTGTAATGACCAATCAAAGGAGTCGTATTTTCTCAGACTATAGTGATCACTGTGTTGTCAACACTGTTGGTAACACCAGCTCTTGCCTCCTGTCATTTTCACATAAACAAACTTCAGACTTAAATGTCTTCCAAAACAGAGTTGTGACTTGGTGTTGAAAACTTGTGAGTGGTTTTCTTTGTTCCATTTTTTTCAACGTTCAATTAAATTCAGTTCATTTTGATTCCGGTTACAAAGTGGTTTTCACAACAGAGGTTGATTTAAAAAATAAAAATAGAAAACAAACATCCAACCAAACTGAGCTGATTTGGTTTTGTGACAAGAGATTTGTGACTTGTTGACTTGACCCTTCTGTGACTAAGTCTCGCTGAAAGACTCAAGACTTTGATTGATACAACATAATCTGTGAGCTATCGGGCTCTAATCCAACACACATTCTCAACTTAATTTGTAATGAGTAAAACATTTTTAGCTCCAGAGACCACAAATGGGAAAACCAAATGCTAAACTCAAAGCATCAAAACCAATGGATGACATCACAGAAACAACATGAATCATTTACAGCCAGTCAATGGTAATAAAGAAATTAATTCCCATGATTTAAGTTTTCCGTTTTTTCAGATTTAGCAAAATATTAAAAGAACAAATCAGGATAAGAATGTGGACTTTCTTTTCCTTTTCTGCAAGCTTAAATCCACATCTGGAGACTCGTGCAGATTTAAAGCATCACTCCTTTAAATTGCTGTTAAACATGCAGATTCACAACTACAAATTGAATTATCTGCTCAGTGTTCAGAAAGAAAAGGCAATATGCAAGTACAAAAAGGACAATATGTCAACAATTTTTGTAAACTTTGTTTTTTTCACAAACATGATGTAACTATAAGCATTTATGTATGAAATTATCGGCAAATAGATACACAAATTTGATAAAAGTAATTTTTGTTGCTTTTTTCACATTTGCACGCCTTATGAACTTCATATTTGCTGTAAATCTAAGTTTTGTCATGTTAAGTTAACTAAAGCAGAAATGGATGTTTTTTTTTCCCATCAGTCACCTAAACTTCTCAGAAATATGACTCTAGCTCCTCTCTGCTTTCTGCATCAGGACCAAAGCTGGAGAGCAAATGATTGATGTAAGGCAAGCCTTAACATGCACTGAGCCCCCCCGTTCATGAAGCGGCATTCTTAATGGACCTGACCTTGCAATAAACCCATATCCTCCATTTTCCATTTCCTTTATTACTTCTGTCCCCGCCTCCTTTCATCCCGTCTTTACAGAACAGCAGAGGAGCAAATGCATAAATAAATAAATATCTAGACCCACAGATGTTGCCCCCCTCCTTGCTGCAGCAGTATTGTCTTATGATGAGTCAGAAGAATGAATGTGCAGTGCTCTGAGAGACTGACTCCAGAAATGCTTCTTCCGTGTTAGATGTGAGGTTATCGTATGCCTGTCTTCCTCTTGATGTAATCGGAAGCTTGATCTGTTTTAATCTCTGATAAAGGCCCAAGCATGTATGCTGACATTTATGAAAACATATCCCCTTATCCATCTGATGCAACGCGTCTTGTCAAATTCTACCTGACATAAAACCAGCAGACAGATAACTTCTGGTCAAGATGATGTCCTGAGCGCTTTCTGTCAACCTGGAACATTTATCTGTTCAACTAATAAATAAGGAATTAGGGAAAATTGAAATCAAATTTTAGAGATATTTTCCTCCTGCCGGGACATATCCCTCACTATATTATGTGCATTATTTGCTTTTTTTGTAGGACATCTACATGTTCAGATCAAATTCCCTTCAGTCCACAGGTTGTAAACCACATTTATCACAGGAAAAGAGCAGAAGACCACATTGGAGTCTGAAGCAGCAAAGAGGAAGAAAGACAGAGATGAAACAAGACAGTAAGAAGGGAGCTGCAGCACAGCGACAGAGCTGCGCCTCCCCACACTGACATTTGACCATTTGGCTTTGATGTTCACTATATTGTCTTTTTTTATTTAATTTGTAGCTTCACACTTTCTGCCAGACGCACACATCTTTAGTTTGCATAACAGCTGATCTGTATTTGCCAAAATTTCATCTCAGAAGACAGTATGCAGAGCAAGGGAATGCTGGGTTTTATTTGAAATGCCAGAATGTTCACATCTTCTGAAATCCTCCTCATGCTTGTCCAGGGAGAAAGCAGGTCAGAGCAGCATTCCAGGAGTAAAATCTAGCAGCCCTCAGCTCTGATGTATTGAGCTTTGCTACCTGAGAGGCTTCCAGAGGGCAGTGTGTGCACTCTCTCAGCATTCTTGCTGCCTCTAACACTGTTAGCAGATAAGCTAGATGACTTTAGGTCTTCTTTTTCCTTCTGTCTGTTTTTAAAGTCACAGGCAGCAATCTACCAACAAGCGGTCATATGTATATTCTAAACCAAATCCAAAAGTTATGTGCAAAAACTGCATTTTTTATTGAGAAAAAAATAGCAAAAAAAAAATACAGCTAAAGGTCATATTATTTTTTTAAAGACAGCTCAACTACCTTTATCTACAACTTTTTTTTCATTTATTCTTCAGAATTGATCACTTTAGATGCACCCGTGTGTTTAATCAATGTAAACTAACACAGAGAAAGGGGCGGGGCACATGTAACACTGGAGATATTTCTGCCGACACCTAAATAACACACACTATTTTGCATATCCATAAATATTTGACTGAGCCATCACCGTGAATCAGCTGATTTTGATGTGAAGAAAAGTTCCAAAATGCAACATTTTACGTAAGGTTCACAAAGCCGACAAAATCGTCTGATTTAAGTGGAATGTGAAAGCACCTCGACTGTCGTATATCAGCGTAAAGCTGTATTCACAACGAACATGATTCACGCAGCAAAGGCAGCTAGTTTCAATGTTAAGTCAATGGTAAAGGCGCGAAATGAGGTCCTGTGGCGCAATTTGAGCGACTGGAGTGGCAGAAGCCGGAATTTAGCGGCATGAATTAGGAGGTGCAGCCAGAGTTCAAATATCTGAATTTGGCAGGTTGCTGCATCACATCTAAAGGAACTACGCTTTGGGCACGTGCCATTTTCAGTGACTCGATCAGCGGATAGAATAGTAGTACAAGACGAGCGTTTTTGTCCTGAATCTGTTTCTTTAACCCGCTGGAGCCGCAGGATTCCCAGGGGTCTTCCCAGCTACTGTTGGGCAAAGGCGGGATGCATTCTAGACCAATCTCCGGCCTTTTGTACCCATAAAGACGTGATTACTAACACAGACACCACTCCATCTGGTAATCAAGCTAAAAAACATTAGCCGGTTGCTCCTCCCATCTGCGGACACATCATCAAGCTTAAGGAGCTTATTTTTTGATAGGCGGTGAGCAGTGAGTTTGGGGTGCAGCGAAAGAGGGGCAAGCCTCGTGAATTTGTTGCATGAATCGTGTTCGATGTGAACGCAGCATAAGGCGGCTTTTCCCTGCTTCAGAATGTGCAGGAATTGTGTTAATTGTGTTAACGGTTTAAGAGTTGCGATAGTCAAAAGAATGTAAACGCTGGAGCTAAAGATGTTAAATGGTTAAACACCCTTTTATGTGCACAACAAAGTAAACATATTGGAAACAATTAACATAAAACAACATGTCTACTTTTCGAGGATCCATTAAACAGACAGCACACTGGATTGTCTAATCATCCTTCAGCAAGACGTGTGACGGCTTGCAAGACATTTAAAGTCACAATGTCGTCATTAAATGGGAGCCTGTGAAGGCCTCAGAGCAACCGTGTCTCAGCCTGCCTCCATTCTGACAATAAATACACTTGAGGTGAGAATGCTGATGAGGAATCCCGCTGAGAAGATCTGTGGAGGAGTCTGCCACAGCCACCTCCTGGATATGTGGCACTGATGCCTGGCTTCCCTCTTTTATCCTACACTTTCCCATCTGCCTCTGTTCTTCTGCCTTTTAAGTACCAGCATAGACTTGAAAAGTTCCCTGCACTGTTTGTGTGCTTCTCTCTGTTCAGCCCTGTCTTTTCTTCCCTTCCATATCTATCTGCCTTTCTTTTCTTGTCCATCTGTTTCTGGTTCTTTATCTTCCTTTTTTCCCCCCACCCCTCTTTATCCAAACGTATTCTTTCTACAATAAAACCGAAGCCAACAATCAATGTCGCCTCATTCTGCAGAGAGAACAAATGAAATTCCAGCGAAGAGAAGGGAACAAAGACTCTGGCGATGCAGAGTCCCCTCTGCCCTCATCTTCCTGTAGGCCCCCGACCTTCATATCATCACCTCCAGATAAACAAGGCTGGTCATGAAGGAATACTCTGATCTTTGAGCTTGTTATAGGATATATGACACACATGCTCTTCACCTACTGAAGATTTACATTGCTTATGGAGAGAAAACTGAATCCGTTCATAAGAATGACTTTCAGTTGAGTTTATGGCAGCAATCAAAAGCTTGTTACCGTCCATCTTCTCTCAGCTGATTCTTTGGCATGTGATGTCTGTGTAGTAGCAGTATCGCATTCAGAGTCAGGCTGCAAAAATGTGTGAGCTTTTCATATTTTAAGACTCTATTAAGTCAAAATTAAAATGATTTTTATTCAAAATTATCCAAAACTTAAGGAAGAATGAACAAATTAAACGTGGGAGGAAGGCACAAACCACAAATTGAAATTTCAACAGTGAAAATTTGACGCACTGCACGAGTTTTCCATCCATCCATTTTCTAAACCTGCTGAATCCAATGCTGGAGCCTATCCCAGCTATGGTGGGAGAAGGTACATCCTAAAAAGGTCGCCAGTTTGTCCCAAGTAGAGGTTACTCCTCCTTCGCGGGATTTTGTGATTGGTTTATGAACATAATTTTTACTATTTTTTTAGGAGCAAATAGATGCATGTACAAACAGAGGTAGCAGAAGCAGTATGGAAGTGTAAATTGGATTTGGTGTGAACAAAGAATACCAGTTTGTGTGTTTACATGAGCTTACATATTCAGGTTACTATGAGCTTTCTTCAGATTTTTAAATGTCATGTAACCCTGAAACCTGGTTTCTATGGTTAGTTTGGTTAGACCAAAACAGTAGGAGCAATTATACCTAAAAATTGACTCATCTATTATTCTCTTGACCAGTGACTATAGGGGTGGGCAAACTTTTGGACTCGTGGGCTACAAAGGATTCTAAAATTTGACAATAGGGCTGAACCACGAACAGATAAGGAGCATGTTTTTTTAATTCCACCTCAATAGTAAAATAAATAAACGACATGGAATCTGGACAAAAACATTTGCCAATTTTGATTGAAAATTAACTGATATACTTTAAAATAGAACATTTAGGAGCTTTTATTTAAAGCTGTGGCCTTTGTTCTTATTTTAGTGCAAAGTGCATCACTCGGTTAAAACGCAAACTTTGAGAAATGCTGTTTTCGTCTGGTGTTGGAAAGATCAGACAAATAAATTTCTGATTCGGAAAACACATGTGAACGAGAGAAAATCAACAAATAGACACCAGAATTAAAGGGAAAATAAAACATGAATAAGGATCATCAATAAAATGTATTCCAGTTTGGCAGGCCAGATTAAATGGTTCTTATTGGCCTCTGGGCCATAGTTTGCCCACCCTTGGTTAAATATGTTACAACAAAAATCTTTTTATCCCCATGAATCCATCTTCTCCTATTTGTAATTTGTCATCTTTAAAGTTTTGCATCTGCATATGGAATATAGAGGTAAAACTAGATAGAGATGGTGAGTTTTGTGAGGATGGAGGGATTTAATGGAGAGTTGTCACCATTATTAAAACAGGAGCCCACCGTCTTCTTAGAGTTCCACTCAAAGACTGTTCTGTTCAAATTCAGGCCTGAAAACTTTCTCAAATGCAGCATATTTGAGTTTTATTACTGTTCAAACTGCACCAAGAAAGAATCTAGTCTCTTTTCATAAGTAGGAAACACGACTATATGATTTTGTACAAGAATTTAGCCAAGTATCTTGAAGAAAATCGTTAAAAATGAATTGAAACAAAAGCAAAATTCACTGCTCTTACTTTCCTTATGGATTACCATAAATGTGTGTTTCTTTATCATCAAATATATAATTATCTACTGTTGTAAGTCTAAATAATAGGTTGAATTGTTGTAATGATTAAAAATGGCAAAACGCAGGTCTTTAGTCTACAATGACAACTGTCAACATGTTTCCTTCCACGTTGGCTTCTACAACAATATCACTTACAGTCATGCATGTTGACTGTGGGTTCTCTAATACACATTCTCTTAATATCTGCTTCCCTGCTGACTTCCCTCTTGGCTCTACATTGCCTGTTTTGGCTTAAATTTGGTTTATTTCATCTACATGACATGGTTTTACCGCAGTATGTGGACTTTTAGGAGGATCTAGTGTATATCAGAAGACCTACATCATTTTAAAGAAGTCATCTTTCCTTGTTATGCACATGTTTGCAGACAATTCCTGCGGTTTTGCTGATCATTTTGGACCACCTGTGACATTTTAAATTCTGAATGAAAAAAAAACAAAAAAGGAAGAGAGTGTTCATTCTCTATTTTTAACACTATGACTCACACCCGGCGGAAGATAAACAACTGATGAAACAACTGATGGCCAAAACGGTGTTGGTGCATCTATTAGCTGTTAAGGTCCCACCTCGATCCTCATTTAGCAGGAGCTAATGGCAAACAAACTGCACCTTGGGGGTCAAACATCCTGGTGCAAATAGGCCCTTAAACTGACAGGAATTGTGCAATGCATTATACCCCAGGTGCCTTATCCTGATTGGAGCAACACGTATGAGAGAGGATGCAGACTTTTATTTAAAGTGACCAAGGAAACAGGGATAAAGAGCCAGATGAAGACTTTTAGAGTTTCAATTCATTAAATAATAGACTGAATATGATGGATGCAGGAGAGGGAAAAATAAACACAAACATTATAGAGATAGAAAAGAATAAATTGAAAGAAGGACATTTGTTTGTAATTGCTCAACAATGTTAGTCCATCATCCAAAAGAGATTATACTTTCAAGCACTTTATTTTGAAAGTCTTTTAAATCAAAATAAGAAAGCAGAGTACGTTATTACTTTAAAACTATAGTATATGGATGTAAAATCATCCAAAAAATATGGGACATAAACTTAAAAATTTGTAATTGTAATTGAATTTAGAACTGGGATCTTTAATATGAAACGGATAATTTCTGCAATAAAATCATTTAAAAATTTTCTAAAATTTGTAATTTCACAAATGGAATTAACATGAATAAACTACTAAGTTCACGCTAAAACTGTCATGCTACTGTTTTTGTAACTACCATCAGATTTAAATAAGAGACGTTGATTTGCGCCTTTGTAAAACAATGTAAAAGAACCATTTAAATGTAAGATTTAAATCGCCTCGTCTGAATAAATCAACCTTGCTTTAGCTTTTTGTTTCAGAGTTCTTAGAATCTGGATGAAATTACGTTTCAAGAAGAAGCCGCACAAGGCGACCGGGCTGGCTGATTGGCACATTGAGTGCAGAAACACAACAGCAGCGAGCACTTACTGTACAGATGAAAAGATTTCGACATGGAAAAAGATAAAAGGAAGATGAAAGATTACCTTTTTTTTAGGTGCATTCTAACATTCAGCTTTTAGAGCGCATTCAGAGCTTTTCAGACGAAACTGTAACTAAAACCTTAATGTGCATCCATTAAATCCCAAAAGAGAAAAGTCAATGATTTGCATGGCGTGATTTCTAGGGGACTGCTTGCTGTTTATGTCCACCTCCAGCTGTTGCTGTCAGAGTCGTTTCGCAAGTCGGTGCGATTGACTGGCTATTTTTCCCCTGCTTGACAATGGAGGATCAGGGATGGATAAAACAACATTAACAACTGCCTCTGTGGCGCACAGCTCAAAGATGTGTTTCATTAAAATCCAAGAGAGATGTGTCAACCAAAAATAGCAGTGAAATTGAAGCGGTAGAGAACATGCCAAACAGAAGCGGCACTGCTACAGTTCACAGTGTGCTCACGAGGAATTACACGTGAAAAAGAAACTCAACTGTCTGTGCCAGGAATTTACCGTAAAATTGCATTTTTTTTTTTTTTTTAATGCAGAGCTCAGTAGGTAAGTTTTTTTAAGACATAAATGAGAGGTCCCAGACTGCAGCAAAGCTGTTTGAACAGCAGGCCAAGAAAACTCAAGCACTTGACTTAGAAATTTGCAGATTTAAACTGAAAAAATTTAAGTCTGGTGTCAATAAACAGTACATCAAAAGTTACAAACCCATCCATCCATCCTCAGAACCCACTTTATCCTTTCTGTGGTCACTGTTTTGCTGGAGCTAATTCGTTGCGGGACTGTTGCAAAGCAAATCCTAAAACAGTTCAATCAAACCTAACAACTAATAACTTGTCAACAGCAGACAGTGTTAATAGTTTTCAAGTAACTGCACAAATGTATTTTTATGTTAACCCTGCTGGGATAGATTCCATCTAAAATACTTAACTTTACTTTATATTGTTGATCTAAAACAGCTGCTTTCCACACAGTGTTGACCCTTGAAAGAAATTACCGCCTAAAAGAGGCTCTAGCGGCTTGTTAGTTTGGTGCAACATGAAAATTTAATTCTCCTGATTTACTTATGTGTGAACCTCATAAAACACCGAGCTATAAAACCTTACCATGTTTAAAGATTTTAAAGCAGCACATTATATTTGGAACATTTGATTGAACAGTTTATCATTTTAAATTAAAAGACATCTACATTGGCTAACTAGTAGTGAAGAGTCATAAAAGCATAGAAATGAAAATAAAACATATTCAGACACATATGGCAGATCAGCTGTCACTGCCCCAACCTCCATCACTGTACCTCCGTATCTGCCAGCTGCATGGTGGCTCCCTCAGGCACAACCCTGTCTTGATGTCTGGCCAGAAGTGGCCATCTTTCTAGGCATGAATGATGGTCAAAGGGGGTAGTAAAAAGAGCAATGGGGAAAAAGGGAGTGTGAGACAGCCGTAGACTGCAGAAGTCATCTCCCTGTGGTTTTAAAGATTGAACACAAAGTGCACACACACCCACACACACACACAAAGAAGCCCAAAGCAGAGAGTCATGATGTACAGCAACCGAACAATTAGAGGATGCCTGATTTTACTAAAAAGCAATGAGCACAGCAGTGCCCTGTGGAATTATTAATGAATGCGCTGACATTTCTTTTAATCAGCCCGCCCTGTTAGATGCTGTCCAAAGCTGCGGGAGGTGAGAGTGAAAGAGAGAAAACGAGTGGGAACAAATAAGGAAAAACATTTCACATCATAAAGTGGCGGAGTGCGTGACGGGCCGGCAGACTGAAAACCCACCATCCCTGAGGGAAAATACAGCTCCGTGCTACAGTAGCCCAGGAGGTCCAGCTAACATTAACCCACATGTGCTAGGCCAGATTTACACTTTCTCACGCTGTTTGCATCCATACAGTCTGCTGATTTGAATTTGTAATAAGCCATGTGTACGGTTAGGAGTATGTCAACATAAAGCTGGTATTTACATTATGTACAAATCTAATTGTGCCACGCTCCCGTATGTTCAGAGGACAGTTTTTAACACATCTGATTGTGATTCATTCTACTATGTGAACGTGACCATGAATACATTTGAGCTCCCACAAGGAACTGTAAATAAACGTAAAAATTATGCAGGTTAGGCACATTTTCCTCTTCCACTGTTTCCTTCCATCATCCTGATCTCATTAAAAAAGCTCTTAATAGCATCTGCTTCAAATATTTGCATTACATATTATAATGACTGTGGATTAATATACTCCTTGGTTTAAATTAGTGGCATTCAAAGATTCAATTAAGTCACAGCCACTTTGCAAGTTGCATGAAGTGCTAACAGAAAAAAAGAAGCTGGAAATTACATTTTCTTTAGCAGAATTTGCATATTGCATTGGCACTTGCAATGCACTCAGCTCCTTGGCAAAGAAGCAGCTCACTTTGTTCCAACTGTTACAGACAGCTGAGAAAACTGCTACTCCTTCTCCCTCAAGTTTCTTATTCTCATTAAAGCATTATAATTTTTCATGGACTTGTTGCAAGTTAAAACCGTTTACTGAATATTTTAATTAAACCAACATCATCAAAAATAAAGCAATAAATCCACTTTAGTTGATGAAAAATCTGAGTCCAAATTTAAATAAATCCAATTCAAATTGTCACAAAACATGATTTTCTGCAAAAATTAACAGTTTTTATTTTTTTATTTTATTTAAACACAACTTATAAAAAAATGAAAGTAAACAAGTAGAGGTTGCAGTGCAAGATATTTTAGATCAAACACACAAGAAAATCATGGGTTAATTACATAATTTTTCATCATTGTAAAGAGCAATGCAGACTGCAAAAGTAATTTAGTGGTTGCTGAAATGCTAAACTGTTAAAAAGCTTCAAATGCTAAAATGCATGCTATAAATGATGGTTAAAACCAGCAAAATTAGCTGAGAGTCCCGTCAACAACAGTGTTTTTGTAAAAGACACGCTTTTATTTCAGTCAAGAATATTAGGGTTATATCATATTTGGTTGCAATTGTTTAATTAATTTTTAAATTTTGCCATTTGACTTCTGTATCTTAGTTGAATCAAGACTTTCTCCCCCCTCAATTGGCTATCTGACCATGAATTTCTTGAAAGTTGCGCTTTTTAAAAAGATTCAAATTTCTTCAATTGTTTTGAATAGTAAGCATCAGTTTTCAAAATGAAAAAGGGAATTTATTCAATCTTGAAAGAACTTTTTAACTCCAGCAAATCAGCCATCGGGTATAATACTTGACATCGTTTTAGTCATCTTTCTGTGACTTGCTCAGTAAATGCACTCATCCACCGGGTTAATTTGAGAACCAATGGAAGAATTTGGACCCTGACTTACAGTAAGTCAGTAATATAATGTGCATTTTTCAATCGATGGGGGTATGTTTCATGGTATAACATTTTCTGTCAGCATTCTGGCTGCGTTTTAATAAACAATAAGAGATGACAAGCACGCGAAAATGTGTAAGTGGCTCTCTGTCACAACCAATTATAATCCTCATTCCTTTGGGGCACAAAATTCATGCCCTGTATCCCCAATCACTCTGCTGCACCTGTGCTCTGACTTACCTCTCAGCTGGACTGACCCGTCACTATTAAAAGAAATTCTGTCCCCCTCTCCACCACCACTTACTGTCAGCCTCAGTCCACTCCTCGCTAACATCACCATCCACAAAGCGTACCAATCACTGTACTCCATAGACAGTTGAGCTGACATTAAGGCAGATGGATTTTCTCTCAATCCGCTTAAGACATCAGACGCAGAGTGACTTTGTTCCGTTTTTTTAAAGACATATTTTAATACTCCTGCTTTGATGTCTGAGTGCCTCCCCTCTGTTGTAAATATTGACTTGGTGGACTTGTCAACGACTGGTAATCAGACCTTGTCAAATTTAAATGATAAAAAACTTTCAATCCACTTTTTTGGAGTATTTTTTGCATAATTTGACCAAGGGTGCAACTTATACTCAGGAGCGATTTATGTGTTTTTTAAGATATTGGTCCTTATATTTGTTATATTCCCACAATCAATTGTCCTTAAGCAGTTGTTTCCCACTAACAACCACAAGAGGGAGCTGTAGATGTGGGTATCAGTATTTAATACTGACAGCAACACAGAAGAAGAAACGCCGTCCAAAACAAACAGAATCTAATCATTCTCCTCCTGAACTTTATGATATTTTTCAACATCGAGACATTCTCATTCGTGTTTTTATTTTTCCCTCCTCAGACTATTGCAGGATAGCAATCCTTCAAACTTCAAAGTACAACGAAAGCGCCATCTATCAGACGCTGGATCCTAGAGTAGAAAGTAAAGATAAAAAAAAAAAAAAAAAAAAAAAAAAAAAAAAATCGTCAAGTTTATGAACACATTTTTGAATAAGCATTAAGCATCAAATTTGATGCATGCCAGTGGAGGCAGTGAATGCGATTGTGACGCGTGAATTTGGTGACGCAGCAATACTTCAGGCTTGGTGGATTTGTTCAGAAGTGTTGCACTTCTCTAAAAAGTCCAACTTAGTGACTAATATGTGTTGTTTTTCTTCTTTCTTATGCCTGTTTTTGGCTCTGGGGACGAATGTCGCTACAGCTTCTCCCTACCTGTCCAATTGTAGGGGCATTTGAATGAGTAGGGGTGTCCAAAATAGTTTTTTTTTAATGCAGAGTCCTTCGCCACGTAGGTGAACCAAGAGAAGTGCATTTCTTCACGTAGGTGTGCTCTGAAGCACAGAAGTTTACATTTAAATATAATGAATGACTTTTATTTTAGCATGCCTTTTTAAAAGTTATAGAATTGATGTTATGTATTTCCGAATGCTAGCAGCTTCGCACTAACGTAACTGATCGGTGACTTTTGAATATATCATGGAGTGGGAGTAATGTCTGAATTTGCAGACACTATTATTCTCCGTTTGAAGGGGTAAATGTAGGGGTAGGGAGAACCCGTAGGGGCAGAATCCAGATTTGGCCTTATACTCTGTAAAATATGATAATCCTGATGTTAATTGCAGCTGTGCAGGGCCCCACTATTTATCAATTGTAAAATAATGATTAAAAACAATCTCATGGATGCGTTTCAAACTACAGATGCTAATAATCTGCAATTGCATTCACAGGAAATCTACACTTAGAAATGAAAGGCGTTGTAATTAAATGAACAAATTCAATATTTGACTGGGCCTGGTAATTGTTTTGACCCTAGGACACATCGTGCATGTTAACTATGCTGAAAAGTTAATAGGAAAATTTTCCCGAAGCGGTTTGTGGTGGCGTTCAAATTCTCCTCATCCTTTAAACCTTATCTGGTCACACAGACTTTCCTATTTCTCTTCCAAGGTTTAAATTTTCGTCAACTTAATTCCAAAATGGTCTCACAGGATAGCACAACCAAATTTGTCACTTTCTAAGAGTTTTTCTCCACTTTTTTTTTCTTTTTTCTGTTTTAAAAATAAGCTGGGAGAAAGGTAGAGAGGAGATAGTGGGAGGCCAGGGACAAAGCAGTTTGTCTGATGTGGATGTGTTTTCACTGTTATCTAGGTAAGTGGATAAGGTCCTATTCTGGCCTGATAGCAAACTGCAAACTCTTTGCCTCTCTCACTTCCAGAAAGGCCAAGTCATTTTAAGCCCACAAAGCTCTTCTGTGAAGTAAACTAAAGTCAGACCCTGCATGGCCATGCTGTGCTGCCAGATGTCATAATATCTTACATGCAAGACTTCAAACTACATTGTTCAGCAATTACATCACTGTAGCTCGTGTCTTCACAGTATGAAACTGAATCAGCTTCAAACCAGAAAAGCTGTGGTCCCATTAGTGATGGCTCTCATTTATCCAGGTGATGTTGTCACCTGTTCTCGTAATGAAGCCTGTTGGATGAGGGTCAAAACATTTCAAGAAAGAAACTTCACATTAAGTCCAAAGCATAAAGCCTTAGTTGTATGCACCCGTATGGGGTTGACCTGTGTAGGTGCTGCAGGTTTTAGGGTTGTGGATCATAGACAGGAGTATCTGCATCTTTGAGGGAGTGCAGGTGTGTCTTGCAGTTCCTTTGAGGCTAGTGCAGGCACCTTAAGGGATGTCTTGAAATTGATTGTAGGCTTGCTGTGCATATGGTATGCGTATTGTGAGATATTTGTACGGTTAAAATAAGTTGCATGCAATTATTACGTTAAGTGATGCTGTTGCACCCTTAAGCCATACCCTAGAGCAGGGATAGGCAGCTTCAGACCTCGAGGGCTGCTGTGTGTGCATGATTTCCAGATATCCAAGCCCTACTTATGACTGACTACCTGGTTCAAATGTGTCCAGCCAATGCTAGAAAACATGCAGGAATGTGACCCTCAAGGCCTGGAGTTGTCTATCCCTGCTCTAGACATTAGTAAAGTCCGTGTAATAGCTCCTTACTGACCAGGTGCAAATGCTGCACGCATGGGGTGTCCACGTGATACACAAGTGCCCTTAGGACGCCAGTAGGATACACGCACAAACTATGTTCTGATTTTTCAATGTCTTCATTTCTAACACCCAGGCTGCGGCAAAGAGTCTTTAATAAGTGTTGAATTATCACTTGATTAGGGCCCTATGCACAGTATGCAGAATTTTGAATGGGAGAATTTGTACAACGTGCTTTCTTACCCTTGTTTGTTGCATAAATGTTCCCTACAACCTGTTGCCCACAACATACTTGTACATGCTTTGCTCAACAAACTCACCAAGCAGACTCCAACCTTGATGTTTTGTGTGGGCCACCTGTGTATCTCTAACTGATGTGCCCCTATTTTAAATGTATCCACCCATAAAGTCAGTTGTAGACTCAAGTGAGACTTGCTAAAACAGAGATTATTTTTTTGGTTATGGAGCAGTTATGACTGCATTAGATACTAGTCTTAATTATCTTTTCTGGTCTCCTTGACTATGTGAAACAATGAAAAACCATAGGAAACTCACCGGTTGTGCACCTTGGAGACATTTCCTCCTCATCAATTTCAAGCACTCATTAAAACATGCATCTCCATAAGAAACCCATTGGTAATGCAAACTCCCCTTGGTAATCAATTATTAATCAAACCTCAGTTCAACCTTAGAACATGGATGTGCTCTCCGCTGCGCAAGGTGAGTTAATCAAGACCCTACAGATGGGTTGCCTTACACACAAGCAGGTAAGGCTATGTAATTATGACTTATTTCTTTTTAGCTAGTACCCATAGATGAGGTGTAAATTCCCATCTTTTCTGGGCAGGTCTCTTTCTTGGAGTTTAACTCTTGAGCACTGGAGCTTTAGTTCTAGCACTGTCCTTTTGACTGTTGTAACTTTTCAACCGTTATTGCTATTAACGTAATTTCAGTACATTCTGAAGCTGATAAAAGCAACACTTTAGAATAGTAAAGTACTTACGCAATCAACCTAAACCAGCGATTTCAAGCCAATATGAAAATCCGTTTTTCTTTGCAATATAATTAGCTGATTCATGTTGATTGTATATATGGTCAAAAGGTGCGTTTCCATTGACTATGAAATTGCAAAAATTTGTAATAATAAATTTGCGGAAGGGCTGCATGGTGGCGCAGTGGTTAGGGCTCTTGCCTCACAGCAAGAAGGCCCGGTTGAAATCCTGGCTGGGACCTTTCTGTGTGGAGTTTGCATGTTCTCCCCGTGCATGCGTGGGTTTTCACCGGGGACTCCGGCTTCCTCCCACCGTCCAAAAACATGCTTCATAGGTTAATTGGTGACTCTAAATTGCCCCTAGGTGTGAATGTGAGAGTGAATGTGTGTGTGATTGAGGCCCTGCGACAGACTGGTGACCTGTCCAGGGTGAACCCCGCCTTCACAGCTGGGATAGGCTCTGGCACCCTCGCGACCCCGAAAGGGACAAAGCGGATAAGAAGATGGATGGATGGATGGAAATTTGCGGAATGGAAACACGCCAATTTTGGAAAAAACTTGCACTTATTGAAAAAAAAGTGTTTGCACTTGGAGTAGGAGGTTTTTGAGGCATATTGAAATTGAAAAATTTTGCAAAACTGCAGTGGAAGCATTTTTTTTTCCAATGAATCGAGTCACGTGACCACCTGGCCAGCAAGGCCAAGTGGGCACCTATATGGTTTTAAATTGGGCATAAAAATAAGTTTGTTAGCAGTTTCTGTGAAGGCCCAACTTGTGTTTGCCCATATTAGTTTAAGTGGGCACTCATTGAGCTAGCTCGCTACATTAGCCAGCCACCTGGTGGACAGCGTAGCGAGCTAGCAAACTCTGCTACTCAGGGGCCGCCAGGGCTTATTAGGTTTCGTAGCCATGCAGAGGCATACTTCTGCTAAATCCATCTGAAGTTGAGCTTTGGTATTTCAACCAGTGACCACACCTCCTCTTGAGAATGCACAGTTCATGCTTAACAGACCACTTCCGCCCAGCCGACTGAACGCATCAAAATTCAACTTTTTTTCAAGACTTCATTCATGGTTTTCTTCTAAGCTTAATGCAATTTTTCCTTTTTGACCTCAAAACACGTGACAACTTTATTTAAAAAGCCACTCTTAAAGAGCTGCTGAACAGAGGAGGCCACACAGTCGTTGCTGACAGATGACAGGGCAAAAGCCTCTGACTGCGTTTCTTGTCTCACGTGCAAAGAACATGTGACAGTGCGCCGCAGACATAACCTTGTTTCAAATAGTTACATCATATTGTTGCACCAAAAAATGTATTTTGCCAGCTGTCAAAATGAAAATCTACCTCTATATGCAATTTCCTCTGCCAGTTAAGTGCTGGGTGCTAGGAAGTGCACAGTGTCACAGTGTGCGGTAAACAAAAACAATAACAGTCTGCACAGAAAGAGATTCAGTGTTTCAAATAGAGTAAAAACATTTTGAACAAATAACATCTATTTACTGGGTTGGTAAAGTTTGAAAAACTTGACAGTATTGAAAATAACAGTTTTTTAAAGTATTGTGTGTGTTTTAAGCAGTTGTTTTGTATGTTAATGCATAAAATATCATACATTAAATTATATTTATGCACAGACAAGAACATTCAGAGTGGTACATTGTCACAAACATGTGTGCACGTGCATTCATGTATTCTTCTGCATGTCGTCCAGAAGCACTATGTACCTGGCCACATCATTTACATAAGAATCTTAGCTAGAAAAATTACAATGAAGTTAATATATATATATATATATATACCTGTTATGCAAACATGTGGAAAAAAATCTCCATCTAGTTTACAAACCTGCGTCTAATCCCCTTCAGGGTCATGGGGATGCTGGAGCCTATCCCACCCGCTGTTGGGTGAAGCTGGGATAGACCCTTAATAGTTTGCCAGTCCATTCCAGGGCCAAACAACTACACAACCACTGTGGAATCACTAACTGATCCATCATCCATACTTTTGGATTCCACATAGAATTGACCCGGCTGAGATTTAAATCATAAAGGTTTTTTTCACTGTGAGGTGACATAGAAAGTAAAATTATGAGAAACTATTCATGTCAAATCTATAAATAATGTAAGCTTTTACCTGTTTTTGCCGTAGCCACTTAAATTTTAAAAAGGACAAAAATATTCTAGTTAAATTTTAACACCCATTCCAATATAAACAAGTGTATTTTGAACATGTTCCTGTAGCATTTTTCTCATGATGGAGGGAATAGAGAAAATAATTTAAGGATAAAATTGTGTTTCTGAGTATTACTTTATTAAAATGTGATGAATCATGCGGTCTGAAAAAACTGATGCAGTAGCTGCCATTGGCAGGCTGAAGTCTCCCTGTTCCGCTGTATTTATACATCCTCAACCTGTAGACAAATAGATCCGTTAGCGTCTTCCTTTTCCTCGTCTGAGCTGGAATCTGGCTCTAAACTGTATAGCTGCATAGCTCCAACATTGCTATGCTAATGTTAGCTTGTAGTTGTGAGGGTCTGTACGTTAGATTGTAAATATAGGAAAACTAGGATATCAATTTAGTTACTTCGGTGATAACAGTACCGCCCACAATTTAGAGGGGAATATCTAATGAGCCCCTATAGCGCTGCAGAAAATGTCTTAAAAAAACAAGAGGCTTTTTGATTTTGTTAAAAACTACATAATCATAATTAAAAGACCATTGGGAACAATTTCACGAAAAAAAAAAAAAAAAGTTGGAGTGGGATTTTAAAAATATATTCATTCTAAGAAGGGAACAAAACATGTTTCACATGCAAACATCTCCTCTACTCCATTGCATTCACCACAGTGCTCAATCACAAAGGAAGTGATGTAGAAAATCCCCCGCCATATTCACCATGCCATGACGGCTGCAAATTGAATGCATGTTTTACAGGAAACTGACCTTTGCAGCAAATATTAAGCAGCAAAGCGCAGGAAATGGTTAACTGTGTGCTTAGCCTTTCAGTGCACTCTTTAGCAAAAGTTCAAGATAAAATGTTGGGAATAATGCTGAGATTAGGCTCATAATCAATCAAATAGATTAGAACCAGTGACAACAGTGCAAGCAGTGATACCACACACAGTCCACAGTCAGGCCTAGCAGGAAGTGTTGAGTGTTTTGGCTGTGATTGGCTTTAGAGGGGGGTCTGCAAGAGAGAGGCAGCAGCGCAGTCAGTCCCCCATCGTAAATCATGCTCCGTGCTCAGTTTGATTGGTTTAAATCGAGCTTCTCTTCTGGGCCTTGACTGGGTCCCTGGGCTTATTAGAGCTTCATGCTGAGAGAATAACCAAGCTTACTATTCATCAAAAAGACCTTAAAAAAGAAAGGCACGCCAGAACAGTTTATATGGATGATCCATTTAGATCTGCTTCCATATCCACGAACACAGCGCAAGCAAAGCTAAATGCATTTGCATCGCTGCACTCTGGTTACCAGGTGAGCATTTGTTGTCTGATTTAGTTTGTCACTATGATCAACTGTGTCAATTCCATACAAGCTGTATTTTATGAACGCTACAGAGGCAAAAGCAGCTTCACAAAAGAGTGCAGCTTCACTTCAGCTGTATAATGTAATACTTCTTTAGCAAGTTTTTATTTTGGTATTCTTTTAAAGATAATATCCTTTCCTGTCAGTAAAAAAAAAAAAATGACATACAAGGAAAAGGTATTAAAGTAGAATAGATTTAGCTAAATACTCAATCAGTAAATACCAACAATTCAAATACCTGGTAAATAAATGGAGTTGCATACAAACCTTTCCTGAAATCACAATCTAGAATCAAACTCTGCCAGTCTTCTCTTCCAAGCTTGAAATTAAATGCCTCATGTCGCAAATCTTAATCTAAATATTGTATTTGTTGTTGTTTTGTTTTCTTCTCTAGCTTGAATGTAGCTTAGTTTACATATACAACATATACAATTTTATTTCTTGTTTTCAGGAAGAAAATGTGTTTTTATTGTAAAAAAAAAAAAAAGCAATAGAAAACATTTAGAAAGTTGATACCCAGAAAAGCATCCAATGTCTGTTGAATTATGTGTTCAACAGCTTTGATCCACATCTCATTCCAACTCAACCGCAGATCCCATTGATAGCTTTCCAAACCATTCATCCATCTCTATAACACACACAAAAAGTGATCATAAAAGTCCTAATCAGTTCCTAGAAAAGTAGGACATGGGACGTCAACATTATTTAAAAACTGAGGGTGTTGTGTCATTGGTAGCACAGCTTCACAATAGCTATTGATGGACGGAAACACTTCAATAAGAAAAAACAGAAAGTTCAAAAACTATGGTGACTTACTCACTTATTTACTGCATATTGTATTGTTTATGTGAAGTTGTATTTATGCAACACTAAGTCCAATTACAGTGTGAGGATTTCTAATGATTTCTTACTTATAATCACACTAAATTGGTGTTGCTTAAACATGGTACTCTAAAACATTCTAACTAAATCAGATCACCCATTTCAAATTAAAAAACTGTCAGATTCTTAATTTTGTCTTTAGTCCATCACAATCAAGATCCATGGTTAACAACCTTCCCAAGTTGTTGTTGCTCTCTGTCTTTTATGACTCATGGAAGCAATCACAGTTGGAGCATCCACACAAATGTAGTCTGGACTGAACATCGGGGCAGCAATCCAGACTTCCCCTTCACTGGCCACTTCTTCCAGCTCTTCTGAGGCATTTCCAGGCTAGCTGAGAGTCTTTATTTTTCAAAGTATTAAACTTATAAGCATTTAGTGTCTATATATATATATATATATATATATATATTTGTAGAACTTTAATAGTTTCAGGTCGTTTCCCCCAGAACTCTCGGGTTTTAAAGGATTTTTTAAAGGACTTAAGGTCAGTTGAGCAGTAACAAATACAACACAGTTCAATGAAAACCTCTGACTATTTTTTTTTTTGTTTTCAACGGTTATTAAGGAAGAGTCCCTGCACGTTATTTTTCGGATGTCTACATATCAATGGTTTATTTAAAAAAAAACTATTTATAAGTCAACAGGCTGCCCTGCATAATTTTCAGCTTTCGTTTTCATTTTCTGAAGCTTTCCAATAGCAAAAATTCCCCTGTTTAATTGGAAAGCCATTTAATTGAAGCAACATTACTACCGATAAGAGAATGTCTCTGTGCAATTAACATGACATCAAAAGTGTTTCCGATCAAATCTATGGATGACTAATTTGGGATTTTAAGCACGGCGCAGGATGGGGATGGTGAGGATTTGTGACGCTCGCATGTGTTTCATAAAGCGTGTGTATCCACTGATGCAGTCCGTATCGATTCTTCCTGTCTACTCATTTCTCCCACTGGCAGAGTCACTTCAAGCCTAACCTGCGCCAGCTGATAAACACTGCTAGCTGATGCAGAGCGGGGAGGTAGGATTAGGCGGAGACGTCCTTCAAAGGGTCCCTGTCTCAATCACACAGGGGAGCGGTCAAATAGAGCGCCGGGAACAAGCCAGCTCGTCTTGAATCTGGGACGAGGAGAAGGCAAGGAGTGGCAGGTAATAATTCTACAACGGGAGGGGCACTCGCAAGGCTGAGTTGTCAGAGATAACAAGCTCAGAGGCAGACCAGAAGGCAAACAAGACCCATGCATTTGCAGATGTAGTGATAATTGGAATTTGTCCACACAGAAACAGACTGTTTCACATGCATGTAAACATGGCGGTGCACCAATCTGACCAAGTGAATGCATCAATCTGTTCAATCACTAGGTGTAAAAAATCAGAAAGGATCCTATACTAAGGTGTGCTTTTTCCTTTTCCTGTTGGTGGGTATTTTTTGTGTTTTGACATCTTTATACTACAGATGTAAGTCGTCATCGTGTATAACAGGAATCAAATGTTCTTTGAAAGAAGATAGTGGTTGGCAATGAAGAATATTGCTGTAAAATGCTTGCAAACGTTAGCTTAACCCTTGTGCTATCCTAGGCATGTTTACATTAAAAGTGGGGTCATCTGGACGCCACAAAACAGCAACTTGAACATTTTTTAAAAGGATTTTTTAATCTTCACTGGTGTCTGTGGCAGATATAAAATCCTATAATCACCTTTTTCATGGGAAGGATCACACATCAATGTAAGGGTGGGGGTCATCTGGACCCCATAAGAGAGCACAAGGATTAAATGACTGCTATATTGACACTTTCTAATATCAGCTTCACTATCTGCCAATCAACAGGTTAGTACAGTGGCTTCACCTCAACCATTCCATTCCACTTTTCAATAGATCTACAACCGATGGGGTCCCTCAATAGGTACGGTTCTGTACTGTTCAATGGGTCCATTTTACAATGGAAATGCTCAAAATACCAAACTGTACCGCTCAGTGGAAACGAGGCCTAAGATTAATGTGCTGCTGTGTTTCTCTAGTTCTAAATCCAAAAAATTCCAATAATAAGACACAGCAGCTCCCAATAGGGGGCCAGAATGGCTGCATGACCAGAAAATGACAGACACATGCATGCATACAGTACAATCAACAATATCATTTCAGTAAAAATGGCTCAAATAATACATGATAAAAAACCATTGAACTTTAATTTTAAACTTTCTTTAAAAATCGTTGTTGTAGCATGAGTAATTGTTTCAGAAGTTTTAAAGAAATTATAGATTTTTTTTTTTTTACTTGGAGCTCGTGCTTTTTAGACGGTCTGTTGGCAGAACGGAGAGCGTCATTCTCATTCAAGAGAAACAAAAACCTGATCTTTCCTCTTTTGACTTGCTTTTGTATGATGTTGTTTAAGTTAAAAACAACGTTCATTTAAAAAAAAAAAAGAAAAGTTATTGAGCCCAGAAGTCCAAAACTGTGAACATCTTGCTAACTACTGAACTGCTTTTGTGTGCCTCCTTCATAAACTAGTGATGTGTTCTGCTGTGCTTTATGCCAATAAAATATTGTAATCTGATCATGATTGTCAGACTTCTAATAGAGTGTTTACTTCAATCAATCAATCAACCTTTATTTATTTAGCCCTTTTCATATAAAAATAACACAAAGCGCTTTACACTAAAACAAAACAAACAAAAGAAATAATATAAAAACAAGCATAAAAATAAAAATAGTAATGATAAGCTTGAAATATACACAGCTAATGATTAAAATAATAAAATAAATATCCGATCCATGATCGGGAAACACTGTCTGATCCCGATTGAGTCTGACTGATACTACGTGACGGGCCTGATTTCCGATTATATGATAAGATCTCCACTTTATACGCTTCCAGTTGTTGCCTTCTCCTTCCTTCTGATTTTATTTGGGGAAATGGACAAATCAAAATGCTGCCAGAAACAAGGAAGCAGAGAAAAAAGTTTGTGGTGCAAAGAGTGAGAAGCTTGAATCACAGGGGGACTCAAATGCTGATGCTAAATAACCCAAACATGGATCCAGACACGTAGAGACCGGGATCGACATCCCACCCGATAAACTGTCTGCCACATTAAAAATAGATGAAAAGAGATGATGTAACTTTCCATCATTAAAAACTGCTCGACAGGCCTCAACTCTGCCGACACTGCATTTTTCCAAACACTTGACGGGAGAATCGTCTTTTTTCACATGCTGTCAATTTTAAAAGATTTGTTGCTCACAGCTGTGTTCACTTGGATTTTTTTCTGTTTTTATTTTTTAGAAACTAACTTTTAAGGAAGCAATTTACCAATAAAAACAAACCACAGAAGCTTATATTATTCTCAAGGATGTTTTGGAGCCTGCCTCGGGTTAGCTTGCAGCCATTAAAAGATCTGCCATATGTGGAATATAAATGTTGTCTTAGCAACTGACTTAAAGATGTTTAATTTAAAATGTTCTTCTACATCAAATTAGAGCTGAAATATAGAAAAAGTTAAGTTTCCTTAGGGGGATTATTCTAAGCTACAGCTAATATTTATTGTCATGACAACTGTCAAAAATGTCACTTTACCAAGAAGAAATGGTCCAAGCTGAACTGTTATCATTATCTTCAGGAACTAAAATAATATGGCAAACACTGCATTTCATATAAAGAATAAAAATACAATTACCAAAAATATTGTTAGAATCTTACATGGCCGGGTGTACCCTGCCTTCGCCCAACAGCTGCCGGGACAGGCTCTGGCAGCACCGTGACCCCAAAGGAGATGGATGGATGGGTGCAAAATTACATTTAGATTTATAAAGCAAAAAAGTAATTTTTGTTTGTATTTACTTTTTCTTAGTTTGGATGTAAAAGTTAAAACAAAAACTACTACAATTACAGAAGGGATCTATTTGAAATGTAAAATAAAAAAGTAGTGTGAAAAAAAAACTACAAAAATTGCTTGTAGAAAAAAAATAATTTGTACCAGACAAAATCAAAAGGATATCCGAAATTATTTTTGACTTTTAAAAGTCAATTATAATCTTATTTTAGGTAATACAAATTAACTCACATTTGTGCAGTTTTCTTAGATTGAAAAGTGAAGATAAATTACATTAGATAATTCATTTAGACAAGAAATTGGAAAAAAAAGTGCATTTCCAGTAAAAATATAAAAACTATATAAAACTTTTAAAGACAGAAAGACAAACTGAACTCCTGCTATTTGTCAACGGTGATATTGTTTCCACATGTACCCATTAAATGGCAACATAAAGGGGGTATTTGGTTACTGTTTTGATTTGACAGGTTTTATTTAACATTTTACAGTTTCATGAGGTTTTACTCCGTCCATATTAAGCCTTAAAAGTAGAGTCAAGTTTCAACTTAGTCTTCTAGATCAGGGGTCCCCAAACTTTTTCTTGTGGGGGCTACATAGCTGTTTTCTTCTCTGATGTTTGTAGGCTAACAAAAGAAGAGTAAGGATGCATCTACACTCAAACATTTAAAGTGTTCCAGAAAGCTACATATAACTAGACAAGAGCACAGACTGCAGAAGAGTGGAATTAAGACTCACGTTCTATGCAGTTCTCTATGAAATGGTTTGACTGACAAAAAAAACAAACAAAAAAAAAATCTATTGATAGTGTTCAGGGGGCCGGGCCAAATATGGAGGTGGGACGTACCCGGCCCAGGGGCTGTTCTAGATGGAGCTTTTATGCTTTAACACCTGATATAGCAATAAAAGTCCAGCATTCTCAAAACTACTCATTTTGACTCTATAGAGTCAGATATTGTGGAGGACCAAAATGCACGCTGGCTCGTGATAGAAGATCTGAGAATTTTTTTGAAACAGCACAAAAACGTAGCAATATCAGCTTGTGCGATATGTGTATCGCAAAATATGGGGTAAATCGCAATACATTTACACATAATTAGAAAGAGAAACTTAAACATTGTTTGTAATTGTTGTTCATATTAGTTTTGGCCAGTACTACCAGAAATTAGTCTTTAGCGTTTCCCTGAAAACTTCTAACTCATCTCCAACTGAGATAACTTGAAATATAATTTATGATGACTTTTATGTAAATGCAGTGAAATGGAAATGTTGTATTTGTTTTTGTTTTGCTATTTGTTCATGTATCGAAAGTCATATTGTTATTGCAATTTTGATTACTAATATCGCACATTGCAAGTTTTCCTCACAACATGTAACCCTACCCTGAAACAAGAAAACCCAAAAGGGTTGTAAAACAAATGACCTGGCATTGATAAACTGAAAACCAAACTCCTAAATACACTGAGGGACAATTATCTGAAGCAGAAATAGCTTTGGGTGATTGCAGTGGAAGCCTGGTGCGACAAAGCAGGCCATAACCTGAACAAACCAAAAAAGCAACACCCCCCACATTTGTGCTTACATTGAGACTGTGAGCGTCCAGTAAACATAAACCATGTACACTTCTGCTTAGTTAAATTGTCAGTTAATAAGTTTTATACACTTTATTGTTGTTCTTTTTTTCTGAAAAGCTGACCACATCCAAGATATTATAATGTATAATCATTGGGTCGCCCACCCTTTTTTCGCTGACATTAATGCAGGGGTTTAATGCAGTGTGCCAATCTAGCTTGTGTTTTTCAATTAAAGAGCTTGAAAATGGTTGAGGCAGTGGGGGTGTGTGCTTGACAGCCTAGTAATTATAGGTGCCGCATTTGAGCTATCAGTCTCAGGTAATGGCCAACCTGTCACACTCCCAGCTCTGATGATACAAGCATTAATCACCACAACTGTCCGGACAATCAAGCCGCACAGAACAAACTCAAGTTTCCACAATCAGCGGGAAACTAACCACCAAAGCAAGATAAGAAAGTGAGTTCAGAAGCTGTTCGGAGATATCGGGGAGGCTGCAGTTTGAGAAATGAACAAGTCTGCCGCTGTGGTCTAATTACCACAACACATCTGGAGACTGTATTTTACAGTTAACGACAGCTGCCTGTTTCAGAGTGAGTTCCTCTTTAAAGTTGGTTTTAGACAGATGTGTTTATATTTTATCTACTTGGTAAAAATGCTACCATGAAGACCATTAAGACTGCACATAAAAATGCTGAAACTGCATGAAGCAGATGTTTCTGCTGAGTGAAATGATCAGGCTTATCACAGTCTGTAGCATATTGATTTGAGTTTACAGAAAAAAAGCAATTTAAGTCGTAATTTTGTAGCTTGGAAGGGTTCTTTTTAGAGCAGCAACAGGCACAAAAACAATGGGCGAATGGAGAAATTTTTAAAGTCCCAATTCGATCATCTTTTCATCAATTTTGAAAGTGTTCCCAGTTAGGATTATACAGTTTTTAGCCATTTTTTTTTAAACTGTGATTTTCGAGGATAAAGTTTCTGCATAGCAGCAGGAGTTCATCAAAAACTTGCCTCTGAAATGTAGGCAGGACTGTCAAATTATGCCTGATCTGATTTTCCATCATCCCGTTAGCGGAGCCGGATAGGTTGATAATTCAAAGGAATCATGTATTTTGTGGCACAAGCATCAAATTTGGCATAGATTTACCTTAGGATCCCCTACTGTAGAAAAGCAGGTTATCAATGAGAAAAATCCAAAATGCCAGCCATTTTTAAAGATTCCAGCCATACACTCAATATTCAATGTCTAAAGCCTTGTTTATTGCTTTATTTATGGAACACTGTGCATAACAGAAATTTTGTGTTGTTTGAAAGAAGATTGGGGGAACCCAAATGCTTATAAACGTTGGAAACGTTTGCTTAATTAGCGCTTTCTTGCCGCTTTCTAATATCATCATCACTTTTTGCCAATCAATGGGTGGCTACAGCGGCTCTGCTCTAACCATTCCGTTCCACTTTTCAATAGACCTACAACCGATAGGGACCCCCCCAACCCCAAGATTCATACTATTAAATGGAAACACTCAACACACCAGACCGTACTGGACCGCTCAGTGGAAACCAGGCTTATTTGCCCGAATCTCAACAAGATGGGCTGTTAATGCACAAAATGCAGTCTTTAAACTTCAGGGACACCTACAGAACATTATTTTAAGTATATTGTCATATATATCTTAAAATCTTGAATTTTCCTATGGCTAAAGTACTTTTCTTAAAGAGGGGATCCTCAGGTACATCCATGCCAACTTTGGTGGTCGTACTACAAAATGTCCAATTATTTTTAGTAACTGGCTCCACTTATTGTTTTCAGTCTCTTGCTAGCCCCAACCTAAAATGACTGGTTCAACAAAAATGGCGAGCAGTGTTGAAGCCACCCAGCTGTATGATTTTGAGCCAGATGTCAAGTTAGAGAGGGAAAAAGACGTTTATCTGCAGTGAATTCATCAGAATGGAGCAGATCTGGAAGCTTGTAACAATCACATCACCGCTACAGACTTTTTCAAATGGCACTTTTTAGTCTGCTCCGGATTTACATTGATTTGAATAAGGAAACACTTAAAAACAGCTTAATTTACTTTAAATATGTCCTATATCATCAGAAAAAATGCCACTTGTGCATGTTAAAGACAGCAAAGAGACAGTTTTCATTGGAGTGGGTCTTTAACCACCATTGTCATATTCTTTAGGTGTTAAGTTAGAAGTCATAGAAAGCAGAAAAGGTGTTAAGTTCAGCCAGAAGAGAAGGATTTTTCAAAGGAAGACCCCTGTGAACTGCTGCACTCCGGCATAACCCTTTAACACAACACTGTACTTCACTTAAAAAATCCAAGTGGGTGTTAAGAAGGGATAAATGGGCGGAAGCTGGAGACACTTGTCCCAGTGGAATCAGAGGCACATTAAAGCATCAAACAGATGTGGCGATACTCAGCCGAGCTATTTGAGAACAATCAGTGAGAAAAGTGGAGGAGCTCCTCCCGGCAAGACAGAGGCGGCGGCACCATTGTTCATGTTGGCAGCATTAACATGCTGCTGCTGTTGGAGGAGCCGAGGAGGAAAAGAGGGGGAGGAAATTAATGCATATAGGCAGGTGGGGAAAAGGTGGGCAGCGAACAGAGACAAAAAAAAAAAATCTAAATACCTGTTTGCGTTCCTATTAGCTTTCCCACATTTAAATGGAGCTTTCGGTCGTTTTCCTCAATAATCTGCTCTGCTGCTCGTGCTCTTAGCTCCGGTCTGGGCATTTAAATGTTCACAGGCTGTCCCTTAAGAGATCTAACCCCATCAATCAATACCACCTGATTTAACACTGAAGCACGCTTTTTGATTCATTTAGAAAATTTGCTAAAGTACAGTTTTCAAATCAGGGAAAATCTCTTCGGAATACATTTCATTTGACCCCCCCCAAAAAAACAGTGTAATAAACATGGTCCACTTCAATTACATTCATCCCATAATTGGAAAAAGGAGCAAGTATGTAGAGAATAGTGGCAGAATAAGCTGGAGTGTCCACTAATGCCTCATTTAGCACCCTGACCCAGACTTTAAAACCTGCCAGAGTGCTTTCATTTGAACAGGTATCCATCCACACTGCAAAGGATACTTCATTTCATCCACGAGTGAGTGTGCAGTGGCATAAAAAAACCCCACTGGCAAAGAGGAAGCGAGGCGCTGTGAACATGTAGGTGTGCTAAGACTGTTTTCAGCATCCTAAACGAGAGCCTTTAGCACGGGGCAGAAAATTGGTGCGGTTTGACTTGAATTCACCCGTGGAGTCGAGAGCTAAATGACCATGTATAGCCTCAGGCGGGCCCGCAGACATAATTGCATGTATGCAAACAGTAAATATAAAAATCACAGGCCAACTCATCATAATTGTGATCCCCGTGTGCGCTCCAAATGTTTTTCATCACTTTCTGTACTTTTTAAGGGCACAAAAGGTGCCGTGGAGCCGCGATAAACTCCTGCCGTCAAATATCGCAGCCAATTTATACTTAAAAATGTTCCTGTGAAACTGTGAAGATCACTAACTTCACACAGAGCAACACGCTACCAATAAAGTCTCAAGGAATACATGTGGAACGTGTGATCATTTCTGGGTTATTTTATTGCAAAATGTGTCCAATTACGATACAATTTTACCACCTAAAATTAATTAAACTAAACAACCAAGTGTTCAGAAGTATGTGGGAACAACATAGGATTGTTCTTAAAGAGTGTGGGGGGAGGGGGGCAAAAATCCACGCAGCTTTTAGTTGCAATAGCAATTAAAAGTGTTAAGATATATTTGGATCTGACTCGAGCTGCCGTTAAAAAGTGACAACGTATTCCCCTGGGGGCTGCAGTCTCACTGATATTCTTGAGAAGAGAAACAACAGCTCATTGTTCCAAGTGGGGCTAACTGCTAAAGCAAAAGTTAGTAGAAATAAATAAATAAATAGAACTGACTGCACCTTTTTTATACTAAAGATATTTCTTTGGAACTGTGGGATGACCTGAGAGCAATCTACAAATAAATACATTCTAAATATTGATTTGTGCGGAAGTGCTGCTTCGTTTGTCTCTGATATTAGTGTGCAAAGTAACAATAGTCTCTATAGAAGCATACAGTTCCAGGAGGTCTTCTTTATTTTCCGTTACATGTTTGTGTTTTTCAGATAATATTGTGATGGAAAGAATGTGTTTATGCCTCTGCTTTTGTTTTTCTTACTGACAGAACCACCACATCTCTCTTAGTTACTGTTGCTACGCCTCTGATGCTGCCGTTCTGGCGCATCGCAAAATACTGCCCTTTTATGATAACCCTGCCAGATGTCCCTTTCAAAGAAATTATTCTTGATATTAGGTACTTTAACTTTGGGTCCATCCATTATCCCTCGGTTAAGCATTTGAATTTAGAATTAAGCTGCATAATTTGTGTTAAGTCTTCAACAAGAGACAACATTTTGCGATCAGAATCTTCACACATTTCCTTTGTTTCAGAAATAAAATCATGATGTTCAGTTTCCCAAATGAGATTTGATAAAAAGAAGAAAGACTATAGTGATATGAAGAACAAAACCTGAGGAGGTCCACATATGAAGTGTTCACTTTGATTCAGCTCAACTCACTTTGTATATTTAGACACCTTTTTTTCAAACTTTTTACTATTTAAAATAAAAAACGTAGAATTTTATCAGTTTTTTTATTTTTTATTATTATGTCTACCCAAAAAATCCCAACTAATTACTCTATCCATTTTGGCTCTAACAAATAAAAAAAAACAATGAAAGATGGCGGAAAAGAAAGTGAATAATCATGTGCAATGCCAAAGATGGCGATAACAAGCTAAAAGTACAACATTCTGAATTTTCTGTACATTAGAGTATAAAAGCAAAACAAAAGGACATTGAAATAGTTAAAATAATAATAATAAACTAAATAAAATCTAGATGAAAATGGATGAAAATATTGTAGTCATGCCTAAAGAAGTTCAGGTAAAATAAAAAATTGTATGTATTTATTTTCACAAATTTATTTTAATACGAAGAACTGAAGTAAATATAGGAGGTCCTATATATATATGGTAATTTATGCTCTAACTGTGATGTGAAAGAAGTTACACCAAAGTCAGAATGAAACAGAATACCATGTTTGACTGTTTTTCTAGCATTTGCGGTGCTGCAGAAGGATCACACAGGTGTACTTTATTTTGAAAGGAATTTACATGCACCACTGTGAAAAGTAAAGATAGTTAAAATGATTAAATATAGAAAAATTAAACAGTGTATCTGTATCAATTATTGTAATATTTAAAAGCTACATTTTTCTAAACGAAAACATATGACATAATTTTTTCAAACATTAAGGTGAGGCTTTGTGGGTTTGGTCAGTAAAATCTGGTTCAAATGACTCTTTTAGCGTTAAAAGGCTGTAGACCCCTGTTTTATATGAAAAATCATTTGTGTGAAAAAAAAATAACTATAGTGAATATTGAAGTGAAATGACCAAAAACATTTTAAAATAAGTACATTTTACTACAGTAAAGAGCTGACTAAAAGAACTGATTTAATTGTCTACATTGTTTGCCTATATATAGGATTGTACCAAAAACCTTATGATTGGTCACTTACACAGGCCGTTATGGCATACATTTACCATTATTTGGTCTTGCTTGAATGATCTGGAGTGAATTGGATTAGTACAAGTTTTAATTATTTCATATAAATTGGATTATTATAGCTGTAATTAATTCTGCCTGATTTGATGTTTCTTGCTTTTTTGTGTAGCGTCTTGACTTATTAAAAAATATGTATACTGTACCGGACTAATTAAAATTGAATTATAAGCACATGTGAATAAAATTCAGTACCAGTTTACAAAGACGAAACATTTGAGACGAAAATGTGAAGTAGAAGTGGGACTGACTGAGATGAGGAAGCTGAAGCGGGTAACAGCATGTGACAGGAGGTATCAACAAGAGTCCAGACGAACCGTGGCAAATCGAGGAGCTTACAGGCCTCAAAATCTTTACGCTCCCTGAACACTCATCCCCCCATAATTCTTTGATTCAGTTCCACTGCATCTATCATTCAGGATTATGCACGATTGTCACAGCAATGTTTTTGTGTAGTTTTACAGAAACAGTGATTCCAGTGTGTTTCCACATATTCTGCTCACTGCAACATTTTACAAGAAAAAAAGAGCTCAAACTGTGTGATAAATGATTAGCAGTAGATATTTAGAAGTTCACATCAGACATTGGTAACTAGATGAAAAAGCTTTTTTCAAATGAATGTTTTTTACACTTGTGTAAAGAGCTGCTCTTTGAAACGTTAAAATATTAAACTACTGAATGAAAAGTTAACGAAATCGCCAGAAAATTGCTTCTTGGATCTAAATTATAGAATACTCAAATTTTCATGATCTGTTCCCAAAAAACAACAAATATGTACAACCTTCAAAATTGCTGACTTGCTTCTAGTGTTCCCCCACTTATTTGCATGTCTTTATTCGTGGTTTCACTAATTTGTGAATGCCATTCACGTGATTCTTCCAGTTTGTAAAAAAAAAATCCACCGCTCAAGACGCTTTAGATGGTAAAGGGAGTGGGGGTTCTCGGTATTCTGGGATTCAACGTATTCGTGGATGTCTTTGGTCTTTAATCCCACGGGAATAAGGGGGGATACTGTATATAAACCTAATTGAGTTCAGCAAAAATTCACTTCAAGTGATGTAATTATCACTCTAAAATGGAGAACAATGTTGAAATTGTAAGTAAACATCTGGCTGTATGCACTAATATGTTTTAAAAGAAAAACATTATATATATATATATGAGTGTGTAAATTAATTGTTTAGAATTAAAAACAGGTCCTATGACCTTGTAGGGGATAAAGTTAAGAAAATGGATGAATGGATCAAAAATAGAATAGAAAAATAGAATAAAGACTATGATGAATATGTATTTAAGAATATTACAAAAATCTTATGATCTAGTCATGTGACCTCTTAAGTTGTTATGGAGACATTTTTATTTGTTTCAATGTCACTGTCCTTGTCATCCATCTATTGGAACTGTAGTCACCAAAGCAACAGTAATATTTATGTTTTGTTTACTACTAAACGTTTGAGTTCTAAAGTGACAAATATCAATTCTTTCTTTCAAAATCTTTGCGTTTTTATATGTTGCTGATCTCCAGTTCTAAACAAAGCTTTGATGGTGATTAGGTCAATGTTATTCTAATTGTAATACATCCAGTAAAAGGCCTACATATAGCAGCCATTCAGACATATTTAGGTTAAAAAGAAAGAATTGCGGTTTGATCTGTGAATGCTTGTTCTCTATACATGAATCAAATCGGACCACTACCTAAGTAACAATCCACAGCCCTATTCCTTAAAGTGTGTGATCCAATATCATGACTGAGTTACAATCAAATCAAAAACAGATGAACTGTCAGTTCCTTTTGTCTTGTCCCCAGCAACATGTTCTGCACTCCTGAAGGCTTTAACAGGGACAGCTGCATACTGATGGACTGAGTTCTTCCCCGAAATATCTTCTTTATCTGTTTTTGTTCACCGTGATCTCTGAGACCATGTTTTCCATTTACTCAAATCTCCTGGGTGACAAGTCTCATGTATGCGATGTGACGTTCGCTGCAGCTCAGGTAAATCCTGTGAAAATGAAATCTTCTGTGCCTGATAGTGCTTCTCCAGACCCCACAGCTGATTGGAACACAGCGTCCGGTCCTGCCAACAATGTCTTCCATCTCAATTCTCATCAGTCATTTCAAGTCAGTGTCTTCTCGCAACTGATCAGCCTTCTGGATCTCCCTCCAGGGATTTTTCCCCTCCTCTTCACGGAGCGTATGGGCTCTCTTGCATGACCAAGCATCTGATGGCTAAGCATTTGGATTTAGGTCAAGACACAGACTCAGCTGCTCCAAAACTCTAAATGTATTCTCTCAAAGCCTTTCTTAGTGGATTTCTCTGAATGCTGAAGATTATTGTCTTGTTGGAACAGCTTTACTACTTAGAGCAATCCTGTTGTTCAAAAGTCCTGTATTTATCCATTTGTAGTGTTCATCTGAGGGTCAAAGAGACCCACTCTCACATGCATCTCAATACACAGTTTTGTAATGTCAGCTATCAGATACCTTTTTCATAGAATCAACTCTGCTTGCCTTCGCATGGCGGACACAATTTCAGTTCAGAGAGGCTTTAAAGCTTGCACGTGTTTACTTTGATAAAGCTTACAGTTAAGGTGGACTTTGGTAACAGAACCATGGGCTTGGTTAAGCAGCATCAAATCCAGACTGCTGAGGGTTCTCCAATAATGCACTCTGTCTTTTCTTATACTGAAATACATCTTATACATCCATATATTCATAATACCGTCCATCTTACCCGGCTAAATCTTCCACTGGGGTTTCCTCAAAACAAAGTATCACGGGGCTCCATGGAGGTTGCTGTCCGTGGTGCTGACGCAATGTGATTTCTGCCCAGTGCTCTGATTGTAAAAGTGAAAAAAAATAAATGAAGCACGGATATATCTGAACTTTGTGTGGTTTATTCATCTTCCTTCATACTTTAATGATCCTTGATATACATCCGTGCACATTGATGAAGGAGGGACACATGAAATACTTATGAATTATGAATATCGCGCATTAATTACGAAAAACAAAAATTACATAGGTGGAATTCTCTCTTTTCTAGCAGACATTTTTTTTCTTCCTTTTCAGTGACCTTTATCAGACCGATGGTTGCCCTTGACAAGTGCAGCTTTGATGTTTTTTTTCCATTGGAGGAGATCATCTCCATTGCTGGCTGAAGCATGTTTGGTATAGACAATTGTTAGAAAAACCCTGTTTAGTCTGTTGGTTTGGGACGGGTTATCTTATTTTAAATTAAGTAAAAACTAGTCCTGATTTTGACTGTACTAATGAGACTAGAAAATGACTCCATAAAGTATTATTATTTAAATTTTGTGTTTGATTTCATTTTATTTGTAATTTGTCTTGTAATTAAATTACTTTTCTCGGGATTTACTGTAGAACTCTATGAATAAAATGTTTTTTTTCTTTAAAGCAGCTCTGAAAGTCTACTTTATTTTAGGACATAAAATGACAGTTCAAAAGCCATTCTTTTGATTGAGGCATCAAATCTGATTTACACAAATAAATAAAAAACATTTTTTGTTTTTAAAGAGACAAAAAAACTCTTAATAATTTGCTTATACAGAAAACAGAAAGAAAAATGCTCAACCTAAGGTTAAAGTCAACCTTCAGCTCACCAACTGTAGCCTTCAAGGGAAGAAACTTTCAAGGAAAAATGAACTACTTGGTTCTTCTACTTGGTACTATATGTACCAAAACTGTATAAAGTAAAATTTTGGAGGGTATTGGATTAAATATGTATTATTTTTTATCTTTGTGTAGTTTTCCACTTGAGCTCTCAAGGGGTCCCAGAAGTCCATCCCTGCATCAGATGCAACAGTGGTGATTGAGTCATCTTATGGTTCTCCAACGTTTTGCTCTTTTGGTGCTTTTGAATCATTTTACTTTATTTTTTTTATTTATTTGTACCTGAAGTTACAACATTTCCTTCATACATCGTTCTAGAAATATTTAGTTATGGCTAATTTATTTATTTATTTATTTTTGCACTGCGCTCTAAAAATACTGTTTATGAAACAAATCTGGATGGCGGTATGATTGAAATATTATCTTTCTGGACAGATTGATCACCGATACCAAGGAGTAGAGCGTGCTTAAATCTCATACATTTCCAGTGAAATCAAGTAAGATAATTCAGTCTGAAACAGATGAAATCCTTCATTAATGTTGATGCCGTTTTATTCCATTTGACCATTTTATGACCACTCATTCCAATCACCAAAACTCACGCACGTGTTACGCCAACAACACAAATCCTCTAAACAAGGATAGAAAAAGAAGAAAATTGCCACAGCAGTGCGTGACATTTCAATTCCTGTCGGGCTTTGATGCGCCGATTTCCCTCACCTCCCCTTTCTCCTCCTGATCCGCCCCCACCCCCTCGCTCCAGACATCAACACGACAGCTACTTAAACTATGACCTGTTCTGCCAGCCACAGAGACTACAGGCAGGTCACGCCTAGGTGATAAGTCTTAGTGGTCCACCTGATTCTCCTTTCATTTTTCTGCCCGAGTGCACTTCACATTTACTGACCTTCCCAGTCCATCACTCCCGGCCTCAGAGGCTGCTTTACGAATGCAGGGAGGAAAGAAAAAAACCACCAAGGTCAGAAAATGCTGCAAAACAAAACCTCAAGGTAATTACTTCATTTTCCTAAGCACTGATCAGGAGCAGAATGATTACAAGAAAACCACAGAAGCAGGTCGAAACTGCTGTTTATCTTAAACTCTACAAGACAAACAGACACATCAATCAGCTAAGAAGCACATTTGTGCTTTGACTCTTAACTAAAAATCCACTGATTGCCCAGCAGGAGACAGGAACTGGTCAATTTTCACCTTGATTGGCTGTAACCAATGACCGGAAGATCAGGTTTTTCTTGTTTTTCTGGGGAAGTGAACTCAGCATGCCCACTGCAGATCTACCAAAGACACTCAGGTTTTCGCTCACTGAGGATGTTGCTGTCGGGAAATCATGTCAATGGAGAGAAGCTTAAGGAAAGAAAAACATTTCTAGCATCACTACGGAGCAGCACGCAGCAGCAGGCTTGAAGCTGGAGGCTTGTCGACCAGCTGTTTGTTTCTTAAGACCTGTAATGATTCAACAGGATGCAACACGTTTCACAGTTACAACTGTCTTCTCTTGCTTTTACAGCCCCCATGAAAACAAACAGGCCCCTTAAGCTACGTTCACACCACGTATGTGATGCTCGTTCAAGAACACGACAATGCACATTCTTAACTAACTGTTTGGTGTTCCCACTGGACTGTCACTACCTCATACTAGCGCATGTCCTACAGTTGGAAGAGGCTTGGTGTGAAATGTCAAAAGAGTTCAAATCTAATCTGAATCTTGCTCCATGCTATTTATTTCAGAGCTCTTTTATTGAATATGAAAGACTTTGCGTCATATCATTCTGCAAATGTCAATTTCTGCTCCATCATCATTTTTTATACAGTTTGCACTTCTGTGAATTAAAGGGGACGCCATCCATCACCACCAAGTCCGAGCACTGACTAGTCAAACTTCAACTTGGTTTGACTTTCAAACAGACGCTCAATGGATGAGCATTTTGTACGTAGAGCCCAAAAATTGTATTAAAAATGTGCGTAGCTTAGGGGTGTAAGGAAAAATCGATTTGGCAATATATCGTGATATTTTGTTTGGCGATACTTGTATCAATTTAAGATGTTGGCAAGACAATATTTAATGAATAATTTATGAGCGTCCTTCAGCGTCCATCTAAACCCCTGACCACTAGTTGGCAGCACAGCACACTGAGTCTCTTTGAACAGCTCTACAGCGCGACCGAAAAAACAACAAGATCTCGCAAGAACCAGCTAGTGAATGTTCAGTCAGCCTCACGGCTTTCATGTACATCTACTTAGTAGTACATGTCACCTGAATGAACTGAAACTCTATGTCACGTTGATACCAGTATAAACAATGGTTGCGGTGCTTCGTTGCGGCTCAGATAAAAACGAGTGAAACTGTGCAGTTGTGCAGCAGGTCATGCACGGAGCTTCTGTTAAAATACTATCAGCAAACAGAGCCAAACTTAAATAGATTTTAGCTCAGAAAACTGATGGATCAGAGTGATGTGTCCAATTCTCTAAAAAAAAGCCAACATCGTGGCGATGAGCGGTGAAATCCGTGTTTTCGTCCACATGTGAGAAAACGGAGCTGTATAAGTTTGAGGGTAAAAGCAACTTGTGCATGTGAGACAACTGCTTAACGTGATCATTAAATTAAAAGAAATGTACCATTTTACTTCAATGAAAGACATATTAATATCCAGGTAAAGATTCTTATGAGTCATACTCTTTTTAAAAAAAAAAAAAGTAAAGAATTATTCTGGGATAGTCTTGGGATAAATCGCGATCGGTATATGATAGGTATCCCGTATAGGTATCCTGTATCGGGATACCTATCGTATCCCCAGACTCTGGCCAATATACACCCTTAGCGAGTGTTTGGAATGTGTTTGGAATTTACTCTGACGTTTTTTTGAAAGTGGTCGCTTAAACGCCAACAGTGGTGTGAACGTAGCTTTACACTTTTTTGGAG
>NC_050516.1:853351-857908 GCF_002922805.2 Oryzias melastigma | reverse complement strand
GTGTTAAGGCAACATTTGATAGCTTAACCTTTTCCTTGTGAGCGAATCTGCTAAAAGAAATGAAAACTACAAGCCAGCTGTAGACATTTAAAGCCCCATCAAATATAGACATGTGGCCCGATAAGGGAAAATCCCTGCTCTGTGCGTCTAAACAAAACCCAGCTCCACCAACAACAGGACAAATGACAACTTCACATAAAGAGGAGAATGCCGCAGAAAACACCACAGATAAGCTGCTTTGCCACAAATACACCTGGTGTTTGGCTGTAAGCTGAGATTTTGCTGGTTTAACAGTGTGAGGACAACCACTCGGCGTCAAAACTTCACTGAAACCACAGCAAAAAAGAGAAACCCAGTCACTTTTCTTTTCATCCCTCCTTCAAATTTAGTCCTACATTTGGTGTTTCATAAATCATGTGTCAGAGAAAAACAATACTTCCTTCACCTACTTCCATGCTCATTGAAATTGTTTGCAAGTTTTTTCTTTGTGCAGTTTATCTACTTTTCCCTCCTGTATCATCACACGTGCCCCCTTTATTCTGACACCATTTTTCTCAATCTGTTGCATAAAATAATAACTGATATTGTTATGTTTTAAATTCACTATTGAAATACAGTGAAACCTGCTGCTGATTTGAAGAAAATAGTCTTTTGATTGTCAGTGTTTTGCTGTCAGTAATAAAGTCAGTAATAAAGCATCTCTCATTTTAACATTCTTGGCCAGAAACCTGGCAGATAGATCTGTGTTTGGACTTAAAAGTTTTCTTAAAACAGTCTTCTTAAACTCTAAGCAAACCTGACATCTCCTCCATTTAGAATCCAATGTTGCAAAATGTGGTTCTCGTAGTGAACGTCCACATGTCTTTTTGATTTTGTTGACGATGCTTAATATTAACAAAAGCATTTTTTTTTTCTTGCATTGGAAAAGTTTCTAGCCAAAAGCGATAAAGCAGTATTAAAAGAAAACAGATTTGGTTTTAGCAGATAACTATTTTTGAAACGAAAAGTGTTTTCAGTCTGTCTCCCGAGGGAAAATTGGTCTTTTAAAAGAAAAATTTCTCTCCCCTTCTGCTGTTTTCCATTTATGTACAAGGGTTTCTGAGGAAAAAATATGAGCCTGTTAATAGCAAAAACCAGCACAGGAAATAAACGGCTGAATGTGGGAGGAGAGAACAAAGCAGAATAGGAAGCAGAACAAATAGATGAACTGAGGGAGAAACAGCCAGGTCAGATGAGTGAGCATGAGTCCCCTTTTCAGCAGCCTGCCAGCCAACGGCGAGCTGACGTGATCTGCATCGCAACCAGATGCAGCACAGCTCTTGTCCTTTGGCACGGCAACAGCTCCAAGCTTCTTCAGCCCGCGCGGCCCAGACAAAGACCCAGTCTCCAAAGCTTCAAGGTCAGATATAAGATCTAGATGGAGAATAATAAACATGTTTGAACTGGCAGCCTTGAGCTTTGTCTGGACAACCATTCAATTACAGTCTGACAGTGCGCTTATTCAGCGGCAGATCTGAGCAGCTGATTGAGTTTGAATTGTCGCTGCTTGTGGGATTATGAAACATGACAGGCTTTTTATAAGGTGTAATTAACGCTCTGATTTTAATAGGGACATGACAGATATTAAATTGGTTTCAGATCTCGGTGTCAGAGACTGACTGTTAGAGATGCCGTGTGTGTAAGTGTTATTGTGAGCGTTTACTTACCAAGAAGCTGTCACACTTTGAAAGTTATTTACACACCAGCAAAAGTATACAACAAAACATTTAGGAATAGTGGTACTTTGGAATAAAAAGCCACTCCAATGAAAATTGTGTTTTTGATTATTTTAACATGTTTTTGTAGCATTTTTTCTCATGATGGACAACATATATAAGGACATTTAAGCCTAAAACTGCTTTTTTTGAGTATGTCTGTGTTTTAGAAGCAGACGAAAAACTTTTTTTTTTAAAAGAGAATTTTTTTTGTTTTCAACAAATTTTTCTGGGCTGGCATCTGGCTCAGAACTGTGTGGCTGGATAGCTCCAATATGGACAATGCAGGGAGCTGTGTGACGTATTTCCAGTCCAAAATAAGACAATTTCCACATTTGGCTAACTGTATTTATGGACTTAGCAAATCTCTGTGTACTATTCCTGGTATTGTCTAATTTTTGTTATTTCTTACATTGTACTTTAGTTTGTCATTATGTGTATTCACAATGTCATCCAAAACGGCAAAGTTTGCCTTCCTGAAACACCAAGCAGTACTTCTAAAATGCTACCATGTACTGTATGATCATATGTAGGGCTGTGGATTGTGCTTATGGCGATCTGATTCGACTCACAAATCAAGCTCAACGATTTACAAATAGAACCACGATTCTTAGTTTTTATTTTATGTTTGTTGCTTTGTCTATGTCTTTTTACTGGATGGATGAAATTTGAAATTATTTGTATTAATTCTCCACCATGTATACATTTATTTAGAACAGGAGATCAGAATCAACAAAACTGATAAAAACACAAATATTTCAATAGAAAGAAATGGTGTTTGTCATTTTAAACTAGTTTTATTTTAATTTTTGTCAACCTTCTGGTTAAGTTACACAATAACATAAACAAAAAAGCATTAAAAAAAATCATTGTTACTTTTGATCATTTAACTACAAAATCTTAAATCCTTCCTGCATTTTATTTGGGAGGTTTTTGCTACAAAGACAAACAATGCACTCGACATCATTTATAGTGACTCTTGGTAGCTTCAAAAGACAAATTGAAAGCTCTAAATACTCTGCTATTTCCATGTAAACAACCCTAAAAACAGCAAAATATTACTAAAAAAAATTACTAGGAATGCTTTTAAAATAGACAATAAAACGCTTGGAGTGGGACTTTAAAATATAAAGATGAAAATCACTAATTTCTCTTGACTGAGTCTGATTGAGAATATTTCTTAAAACCATTCAAAGCTAATAAACTTTACTTTTACTCCTCTCCACGTCCTTAATTATTTCTCCAGGTAGTATGCTTTGTACTCACCTTCAGCTTAACAGCTTGCAACAGCGCTCAGCCATATGGCCCAAATGAAAAACAAGCAGATCTATCATAAATTTTCAAGGGATAAAGCAAACAGGGTCAGATTTCCTGGCATTAAAGGACAAGAAATTCTAATGTGCTCTAACTTTAGGATGTGCTACTAACCGACATCAAAACCCAAAGACGTGCGGACTGAATGCCTGCTGGAGTGGCTTCCTGTATGAGTCAGTGAACACGTACCGCGCGGCACCGTGCATGCAGTCATTGTTGTGTTGCACCGGATCATCCGATCCGTCAATCACTTCTTTGTCTCGGCATTCTAACATGAACCCCTGCTGTTCCCCTCTCTGTTGTGATTCTGTGGGAACACCTGAAATAGCAGTTACGTGCAACCATCCGAGACACGTCCCCTGCTCATCCTGCCTCTGAGAGCGGCAGCTGCAGCTCTCTACCCATCTTTGAGTGCCATAAATATTGGCCAATCGAGTGGAGAATAGCCAGTTAAAACAAACAATTAGCAAACACATTTCCCAGAGGGGCTGACTGTCAGAGGTACTTATACCTATCAAACAGATCTCTGTTAGCACTGTTCAGATGGAGGCCGGCGGAAATACTGATCTACAGTCTGGGATTGTCACATTTTAAAGCAAAGCCTGCAAAGTGATAATACATTTATCCTAACATACAATAACAAGAGTTTGTAGATGGTTTATCATTTCTTCAGTTAAAAGTGAGCAGTTATGTTCAATGTCCAATGCATTATGTGGAATATATCAGAATCCTGTATTGTCATTGCACAGAGTACATCAAAGTTGTATAGCAGCATCGGCTTGGCAAAGTTGAAAAACAACCTCCATCCATCCATCCATCTTCTGAACCCGTTTTATCCCTTACGGGGTCATGGGGCTTCTGGAGCCTATAGGCGAAGACTGGGTACACCCAGGACAGGCCGCCAGTCGCCCACATTCACACATAGGGAGAACTTAGAGACACCAATTCATCTATGAAGCATCTTTTTGGACTCTGGGAGAAAGTCCCCAGAGAAAACCCATCCATACAGAAGGTCCCAGCCAGAACTTGAACTGGAGCCTTCTTGCTGATAGGAGAGGAGGCAAAGCACTGCTACTCAGTGCAACCCCAAAAACAACATAAAACGACTAATTTTACCTGTTCATTTAATAACACTTAGTTAGTAAAAGCCGTCAGTGACTTGACAATGAATACAAGTAGACAATTAGACATGAAAGCTGAAGTTAGCTGAGCATCTAAACGTAAAAAAATCCATTTGAACTCACTTTGAAGGTTGTTGTTGCTAAACAGGCTTATCTACACATTCCAGAAATTCACAAACACGTGTTTACTTGTACAACCTTCAATAGGAGTTACAGAACATGGTCCAAAGTCGATTTTTTTAGTGCATGTGAACAAAACTGAGATGAAAGTTTAGTCTGTGAGGGCAGGTCACCAAGGATCCAGATGTAGGCTGATGAACTAGGAAAAAGTCTTAACCCGACTGATCATGGTACCAAAAACAGTCATC
>NC_050516.1:801277-853147 GCF_002922805.2 Oryzias melastigma | reverse complement strand
CACTGACTCTGTCACGCAGACTGATTTAAGATTACAGAAAGAGAACAAATAATAACCAGGTTTGTTAGTTTCAAACATTTTGTTCCATAGGGTCAACAAACTGGACAACAGAAAAATAAAAAAAATAAAAATTCAACTGCAGTGTTTAGATTGGTGGATCAAATAAAATGAAAGTACGAGTTCTCTTGTATTAATAGTAATAGTTGGTTTGTGTGGGGACTTCTTCTATGGGCTCCTGAATGTCAACTGAGAATGGTTTGATGCCCACAGTCTACATCTGTGTTCATCATGTCCTTCCAGTTCAAACCACAGTGCATTCATCTTCATTAACAGCTATTTTCAACAAAACTAAAACTAAAGGACCAAAACTGCTTTATTTGACATGAGTCACTATTTTCTGACAATCCTTCGCTCCAAAAAAAGCGTCTTTGACTTGTGGTGGATCTGTTTTGTATCATAGATAAATGTGCAGTAACAGCCAAATCTCCAAGAAAAAAAAAATGGTTTTCTTTCTTTATTTTCTTTTTCTTTATTTTCTTTCAAAATACAGAAGTGTAAAATGGTTTTAATAAAAATAACTGATTTTGAAAGATAATATGCTCTACATGCAATTTCCTGCCATTTTTTGAGGGTTTGAGCCTTTATAAACAAGCAGAGTTTAAAATTTAAAATAACTTCCTCACATCAGCATTGGCTTTTTTGACTTCCCGAACTCATTATGTATTTTACAGCTGCAGGATAAAAATTAGCACTTCCAACTCTGTTGCCATGGTTTTCAGCCAGAGAAGGTAAGCATGTCCTCTGCAGGTTGGAGGTAAGAGAGTCCAAAAAAAAAAAAAAAAAAAAAGAGCTGGAGATCAACAAGTGGATGTACTATCACATGCATTCTACACAGGGTCGTTGTAGTAAAGTGAGAATTAGTACGTGAACCCTTTGGGAGTTCCTCATTTTCTGTACTTAATGGACACATAAGGTGTTTTTTTTTGTTTTTTTGTTTTTTTTTTATATCTCAATCTAAATTAAAGCGATTGAGAAAAAAATTGTAATCTTGAATCGCACAAATTTATGTTTTCATGTTTTTATTGAACACAATTATGTGTCCAGTTCATGCATAAAACCGAGTAAGTCTACATGTATCTTTACTGCTGACGGCATAAACAACACCCACCCGAAATGCACTCTTTGTGGGTTGAGATTCTTCTTCTGAAAAGGTCCAGTGTCTTGCAAATTCTTTTTATTGTCCTTTTAGCCTACTAATGATAAAACAATTTGCACTTGCTAAAAGACTTAAGCTATTTTTCCCTATTTGAGAAACCAACTAAATGAAGGACAATATACTCTGTCTGTCATACTAAAGCACAGTATTGGTTCTTTTTTTTGTTTTGTTTATCTTTACCTATATTTTCAGACTATTGCCACATAAATATAAGACTTTAATCTTGTAAATTCTCAACTTATAACCTCATTATTGTAAAATATTGACTCTATTGCGCAAAATTGTATGATTTTTTTTCTTATAAATATACATACTTATTCTGTATTATTCCTTTTTTTGGTTGCCTTAATGCTATGTCATAACTTATGGTTAAAAACTAGGTAAGAAAAAAAAGTAGTACAGCAGCTAAATAAACTTTTAAACCAGAAAGATCAATCATTGAGAAGAAACTGGTAGTAGAGTTGCTATTTCTCTGCATTAAAAAGAAAAATGTTACTGTTAATTTGGACATCTGATCATGAATATTTTCCTATTTCATTTTCTCTTTTTTTGAAACAAAAAATGACATTATTTCGACTTTGGTGGTAAAATATAAAGATGTCAGTAAAATTTTGTGTAATTCTCCAATTTGCTCAACATAAAGTCGTTCAGACTTCATCACCATGCTGAGAGGAGAAAGTCTGCATTCATGAAATCCTTCGGATGTGAAAAAAAAGTATTTGATTTTGGCTCTGCAGGGCAACGTTTGAAAGCAATTTTAAGGTGAGTTTTGATTATGCATCCATAAATGAAACAAAAAAATTTAGAATCCTCTCTGAAATATTCCACAGTGGTCATCTTCAATGAGCCCCCACTTGCATCAGTGCGAGGAGTTGCTTCCGCTTCCTCCTTGGAGGGTTCATGGCCGTGGGGCTGTGGCTTGTCAAAAACAATTACATCTCCCGGTCTCTGGGAGGGCCTCCTCTTAATTTGAACTGATAAGCATCTCCTTGCATATTAGCAGAGAGGCCCAGCGGTCATCCTGCTCCCACAGATAATGGACTGGGCTGGCAAAAAGCATTTGTCAGGGACAGCCACTTACCTGGGTCGTGCACGACATGTTGAGCAATGCTAATAATAGCCACTCAGCCAGATTGGCAGTTAGCAGGCTGCGAACCCCAACCCTGCGGCTGCCCAATCGATAGTCATTTACTCTTACTTTCCTTTCAGCTCAGCAGAGAAAAAGATGCATTACTGACTGAACCTCCTTTCAGGTACTGCAAGGCTGGACGGTGAGAAAACACTTTTTACTCCGGCCTGCAACGCAAAGAGGCTCCACCAGCAACATCTCTAAGAAATGAATGTGATTGCTATTTCATAATTTTAAATTAAAAAGCAAAATCCAGTAAAATGTAACAATATGAAAAGTGTTGCACCTCTACTTATATTGCACCTGTGTTGATGCCATGCAGCAAAAAACATATCAGCGTTTTAATCAAATCCTCACTACAATATATGATTATATAGAAATGCCAAACAACTGAACAATGAACAAAAACAAATCACTGATGGAGCGTGGGAGTCATTTTTCAAAGATGAGAAAAAATGTCAAGAAATGTTTACAGAAAAAAGTTTCAAAAATGAACAAGGCACATGAGACCGAGCAGGAAAACAACAAAGCCAACGTAGAAGTTGGGGAGGGAAAGACGGCGTGATGAATTCCTGTTCATCATATCCATTCATGCAGCACACAAGCAATAATGGTGTTCATTTGGTTGGTAAGTCAGCCTGAGAGGGGCGCCGGTTCCTTATGGCTGCGGGTTGGCTTCAGCCCAGCACACTTGTATCATTAAATCACTCATTAGAGGCAGAATAAATGACATCAATTTGATTCAGAGTGCCCGTATTGCCTTCCCTGCAAACAGGTGAGTTTCACAAACACAATTACATGGCAACAATGACTTCGGGGTGGCGGAAATTATCCAGGGAGGCTGCGGGCTCTCTTCATGCATAAACGAGCATTGACATTTACAGGCAGATTCTGTGCTGTCTAGCTCAAACATGTGTGCGTTCAAATTCTGCCTTTTGTTTGGATGATGAGACATCACTGTAAACAAGGAGTCAACAAGCTGCGGCACTGTTTCCTACAGGCCTCGTTGGCTCTTTGCCTGACCAGAGTTACCATATTCCAAACATGTACGATCCAACTGACAAAGCAAAACAACTGCAAAGGTAAAAAGGTCAACCACTTGTCAGGAGCAGTTTGTTAACGGAATATTAAAGATGCAAACTGTGCAACTCGGTGTTTGTCTCTGTGGAACAAGCAGACAGGGGTGGTGTATACTAACACTCGACTTTGAGAAAAACTGATTTTGGGGGAGCAAAAAGCATAAATGCCACCTTTAAGCTGAGAAGTCTGTGGACCGTCACATATAAAAATGAAAAAGAAAAAAAACTTTAGGGGTGTAACAATTGTTTTTAACATCAAATATATTTAATAATTTGTGGATGCCCATCTGATTTATAGTCAATATTGATTCATTTTGAGTGATCTGATTCACTGGTTTAAAAGTGATCCAGGACATATTTAACCAAAAATTCAGCCAGAGTGACTCAGAGAGAAATACTTGAACAGTACTGGTGAAGTGTTCAAGATTCCTTGTATTACATGCAAGATAATTAAAAAAATAAATATGTATACAAACAAACAAGTAAACAAGAATTAATGGCAAATCCATTCACAGTTTAGTTTAATAATGTTCACCCCACTGTTGTATTTCACATAAAAGTAATACAAATGGAACATCATTAGAACATTCTACCACTCTGTATGATCACACACTGTATGTGTTTCCACACATTGGACTGTAATGCTGCATTTACATCGAACACGATTTCGGGTTGGTCCCCTCTCCTTCGCCAGCCGGGGAATTTTCTTACTGCCCGTCAAGTGTTTTTGAGCTGTGGGAGGAGCTACCAGCTAATTTTTTTAGCCTAATCGCTACATGGAGCAATGTCTGTGTAAATCTGATTTATGGAAGCCACAAATAATGCTGACAGATCAGGTTTATTTATTAGGAGAACTTCTACAAAAACATTGGTAATCACGTCTCCATGTCTGAGTTCACGAGATCATTCAGAGATTCTCCTCAGACTGGGAGCTTCACTCCCACTCCAGGGGCGGTGTCACGAAACAGGCAGACAGCTGGTTCCACGTGCAGCAGGTTTATTAACAGTCTACAGAGTAAGCAGGGTCAGACAGGCAGAGGTCATACACGAGGCATGGGATCATCCGAGACGAGCGAGAAGAGGAGTCAGAGTCCAGGCGAAGGTCAGGGGCAGGGGGCAGGCAATCAGCGTAGCAGGGTCGGAGGCAGAAGGTCAGGTCCAGGAGTAAACGCTCAGAGATGCAGGCAGGGTGGCACAAACAAAGCTTCACAGAGAGTGAAGTGTGGAGCCAGATTATATGCTGAGGAGGTGATGAGGTGATGGGAAACAGCTGATGCTGATGAGTCCAGGTGATGGCAGGTGGTGAGCTCAAAACTCTGGTGAGCGCTCCCTCTGGTGACTGGAGATGGTAGCAGCAGGTTGCTCCATGACAGGGGGAGTCTTAATGACAGCCGCTTCCGCTGTGTTTCTGTGACCCAGTTTGAAGGCTCAATATCCGAGAGGGGAAAACTAAAAACTAGAATAAAATTAGGGGACATTTTTAATAATTTTTCTCGATGAAAATAAGAAAAAAAAATCACAAAATTCAGGAGGAGCGGCTCATTCTCTGTTGGGTCACTGGCTGGCCGGGAGACAGAGAACCGCTGTGGGTGTGACAGGCTGGCGAGGATGGGACGGGACGGTCTCCTGCAACTCTGCAGCCCCAGCAAGTTAAGAAAATGGATTAAAGTTCAGAGCAAAAATGCTCGCATGATTTGATTTGTATTTTACCCGCTGATCGAGTCATTTGGCCACGCCGCTTAAATCATGCTGCTGCCAGACTGCTGCACCTGTCGCTCAAATCGCGCTGCAAGACCTCAGATTGTTTGTATACTGACTTAACATTGAAAGTGACCACCATCACGTATGTTGTGACGGCACTTGGTCATTTTTACATTAGTAAAATAAACCTACTGTACCTCAATCCAAATAGTGTTTCCCAATATCAATCATAATCTAATTATTTCACGTTGAAGCAATTTTATAATGATATAAGATTCAATTACTAACTTCCCTCAGACAGATCCATCTGGTTGGATTGTAGGAATATACTGTAAATCGGTTCAACGACTGAGTCAATGAATCGTTACTCTTCTGAAAAGCCAGCAATCGAGACCTAAATTGGAAGGAGAAAATGACACACATGATGATTTTGTGTCTCTCCACTGCTAATCATCTTTCAGGGAATTTGTAGTTTTGCTTTGCTTGCTTCTGAATACATGTATGTGTGAGTCTGAACCATGGGAGCACAGTGAGACGTTCGTGCTGCAGGCTATTACTCCAGAAAAAACACAATACTCCGGTTAGAATTCATATCAAACTAAGTGATTCAGGAATTGGGTGTAATGTGAAGGTGGTGGGGGCTGGGTACATTCCAAACAGCCTCTTCCTATTTGCATATGAATAGTTGCCACCATTAATATGGTAAATATGCTGTACAATAAGATAAGCACTATTAAGAGAGAACCAGCATCAAATTAGAATAAAAGCATACTTGTGCGAAGTGGAACACAAAAGAAAGTTGCTCTTTCCCACACAAGCAAGCAGACACACAAACCAACTTAAGCCTTTTGTAAGTGTATTTCATCCTGGCCCTGAGGGGCAGTTGCCTCTCCTCTGTGTAAGCAAAACTGACATCCTTTATAAAAGATTTATGAGGCAAAGATGCAAACGATAGAGCGTGAACTCCCTTGGGTGCAGCCTCTTCCATCTGTGAAGGATCACCTGTTCCTAGGTGGGCTAAAGTGCTTGTTCCCTGCCAGTGTACTAACAGACGTCCAGGCCGTGGGGAGCGGGCACAGGGCTGCAGTGCTACTGTACAACCTCCTGTCTGAGAGAGTGATGCTGCAGCACAGACAAGTATGGAGTTCTCAAAAAGCTGACAGATATTTCTTCTGGCTGCGGTGTTGCGAAACACGCGGACAGAGGTGACTGGAAAACCCACAACACTCTGCCTTTGATGTGAGAAAACATGTCGAGAATAATCCAGCGGCACTCACCGGGGTTTTCAACTACGAACCACCATGGGCATTACGGCAGCCTTAAGGACCGCTTCTGACAGAAAAATGCTACAAATCTGCAAACTGGGAGCCCTCAATAAACACTGGAGCACAAGGGATTTCTATAACAGTTGTGTGCCAACAGCTCAGAACCATCTGAAGCCTTTTCGTTCAACACTCTGAACGTGGAAGAAACCCGCAGCTGTGAGTGGGAAGATGTGGAAAAAGAGAGGAGAGACCAGAGAGTAAAGAACTTTGAACATAGACAGCATCTTCAGTGAAAGATGAGTGCTGACAAATGCCTCTACATCAATTCTCTGGACGTCCCAACAGGATTACTTCTGGGCTCTTCATAACCCAGACGTTGTGTATGACAGCCACATTAGCAGTTAGGGTGATCGCTCACATGAGGCAGATGTTAATCATAGGCACCTCTTCACTACAGATCTACCACTGTGGCTTTTTGTGGCCAGTATTGATACAAATCTTCAGAAACTTATTTTTGTGGGTTTTTTTCTACATATAGAGGCACACAACTAAAGAAGTTTTTTTCAGATTCAGATTTTTTAAACCTTTGAATTATCTTTTTAAATTATTTTAATCCTTGATTTTCAGTTTTATCTCCTGAAATATTATTTTCTGTCTTAAATATTTCAGAGTTTTTAATTTTGAGACTCAACATTTAGATGGCCTAGAAATACAGTTAAAAAAAGCTTTTTCTGTCTCACTAGACAACTTTGATCCAAGAGCACATCAATATCCAGCCAATCAAGTCATGACACCAATGTGATGTAATTACCAATCTATTACCTAATTATTATCAGGATTATACTGTTTTAACCGAAGACAACCGCTTTACCGCCTCTAGAAACACAATTACAACCACATGGCACAGTCTTTATTTTCTAATTAAAAATCTATTTAATTAAAAATAAAAAAACTTTATATTCAATGATTTATTGTGTTTGAGTTACATTTTCTTTTACACTTCTGTTCATCATTACTCTGGTCTTCACAAATTAAAGTACTCTCTATGGCTGACGTTCTTTCAATAAACTCATCAGAATGAAGCATCAAAGTGAAGTGTTTTGCACTTTGATAGGAAGAATTAAAAATTCCTGTTATTTCTTAACACAAAACTGAATTATATAAACTTTATGAAAACTAAGTGCTGTGAAGTTTGTCAAACTGAATCTTGAACCACGTTGGAAGACATGAATGAAGCCAGAAGTTGAGAAAAGTTTTCATCGGGCAATAAATCTGCAGCTCTGGAAAGTGAGTGCAGGTTTATGAAATAATGATGACTGAGTGAAAGTAAAAGAGAAAAAATATTTTTTTTATATTTGGAAAATGAAGAAACATTCACATCTAAATTCAGCAAAGCCAGATGCTGCAGTATTCTCTCTGACTGGGAGATGATAGGTTCAAATCCACTGTTTGGTCATACCAAAAATGCCAATGCCTCCCTGGCTGAAACTTGGCTCCGAGGGTTGGATTGAGAGGTTAAATCCAACACATTTTTCCAGCAATGAACAGAACACATGTTTCTCTAAGATGTAAATACATCTCATAGTTACTGATACAAAGTTAGTCACAAATAGCAATTTCCTCACCTTATGTTGTAAAGTGAATACCAACCTTCAGTTCTAAGTCAAATGATGACTGATTACAAAGAGGAGCATTTTCATTTTAACTCCCATTTACTTTTTTTCCTCCCAAATTAAACATTTTTGCACAAAATAGTGTCAAAAAAAGTAAATGGTAAATGGTGTATGTTTATATAGCGCTTCACCTTCTTAAAAGGCCTAAAGCACTTTGAAGTTACGGTCCCATTCGTGGTTCAGCGGCCAAAGCTTTCACCAACCAGTGTCCACCAGGGGTAATGTGGGGTTAAGTGTCTATTCAGTGTTATTCGTTGTAAACTGACCAATCACATGCCTCAGTAAAAGAATGTGGTTCCTGCTGACCCAAGCTCAAAGTTTGATTGACAGATTCTCCTGTGCCCACTTCCACTGGAATTGGTGTGAACTTCCAAAAAGTTCACTCATGATTGACGACAGTAGGTCCTCTAAAACACTATTGACTCAGAGCAATCTCTGTCATTGGGTTACAAAATGGAAGTATCAGGAAGCCACGGAAACAGCTTTGGCTTCCTTTGTCCAATGAAATAATTTGTCTATGGTCTTACCCAAGGACACTTTGACAAGAACTGGATCCGGAACCAAACCTGCAATATTCCGATCAGAGATTGATTGCTCTTCCACAGCAGATAAAAACATTAATTTTTATATAATATTTTTTAATCATAAGGGTCAGCCATAAAAAAAAAAACAACGTACATTTACGTATTATTAGGGAAACATTTCTTATTCTTTTTTTTCCATTCAGTTAGATGAAGTAAAAAAAACTTTCAATTCACTTTATCTTGTTTATTTATTTATTTATTTATTTTGCGATGGGCAGAGTAAACTCTAGTCAGCGTACCCTTCTCACTTTAAAGGGATGGATACATCAGTTTCTACATTTCCTTAGTTCCAAAGAAGACCAAGACTTTATAGGGCGACCACAACCAACAACCCTGTAATGGTGTTAGGGGGATTACAAGACGAGTAGACGTACACTCTGGTTTCTCTTCTTGTTTAATGTTAATGAGCCATTCATTTGCAGGAATGTGGATGTCCCACCTGGACGACACAAATGTGGACTGAATCCTTCACCAATCAGACTGATGAAGCCACTTGGATGAGCGGCGAGACATTTCAAGCAAGAGGATTTTAACCAACATATTCTCCACATTACAGTAATTTGGGCTTAATTTGTTGCTATTTAGAACTCTATGGTGACATATTATATGCCTTTTAAAAACAAAGTGCCAAATGTGTTGTGAATTATAAAGACAGCAGACACTTTTTATGTGATGTTTTAGAGATTTTTAAATCAATATTTAAAGGATGGATTGACGTTATCCCCCATTCCAACATCCAAAGGGAGTAAAACACAGAGTATGTCTGAAGCTGAAAGGAGACAGTGCCTCCTCTTCAGCACCACCTCTGCTTTGTTCTCCTCCTCTCCACTTGTCATTCAGATAAACGAGTAGTTAAGTGTTGTTTAGTCTAAATTCTGCTCCTAGAAAGGTCTGTTCAAAAAAAGAGGAACAGGGTGTGAATGTAGCTGGACTTAAATGCTGCCATTCTTTGTGAAGGGAGTTTCATTCAACCCCCTCCCTCCCCATTCACCCTCCCTACTCTGGCCTCTTGGAGCTTCTCTCTTCTGCACTTTCTTCCATCAGCCCGAGATAAACATGCCCTGGTTGAAAGCTCGCTCACTTGCACTTGTTGCTTTTATCAAATTTTCTATTCATTCCCTGCATAAACTTGATAGTCGTCGCCCCGACGGACACCCCCCAGGGCTGTTGTCGCAAGCTCACACAATGAGAGTGGCTGTCTCCCAGAGCTACTTGGTAAAGCGTAAGAAATTTATTTAGTCTGTTCACACACATGTATTGAAAAGCCTTGTTTGCTCACCACACATCTGAGCCTTTGCTACTCATTTAGCAGTTTTATTCCCAGTGAGGAAGAAAAGAATTACACAAAACCCGACCTGTCAAGAATTGTTTTCGCCTATTTTGTGCACCTGAATAAGAAAGATTAAATCTGTTAAAATAAAACGCTTCTGTGAAAAATCATTGAAAAACTAACACCTTCTGGTGAGCAGAACTCAAACTAAATTAGTTTGAAAAAGGCCACAAATTTTCCACAAAAAGTGTTTTATTTTTCTGAAAAACAATAACGTGGATCTCCAGCATAGCAGGCACTGGGGATTTTTCCAAATAATTACAACTTTCATAAATCACTATTATCTCAACTCTCATACTCAGGTGTTTTGATGTATTGGTGCTTTTGTCTAGAAAATGAACTTATTAAGGAATTTCTGGAGATTCTCGGATTTTCACTTTTTTTATTTTATATATTTGAATGCATTTTGGTCATAAATTTGGGTAGTTGTAAAGCTGTGGTCACACTCGACGCGATTTGAGCATCAGAGACAGCCAGTTTCAATGTTAAGACTATGGGTGCATATTCCAAAATGCCACAGCGTGGTGACCTAACTGTAAGTTTTTCAGCAAATTCGGCATTTGGCCGCACAGCTGTATTTGTAATCGGGAGGCTGCAGTCTCATTTTTACACAGCACACAGTGGCCATAGAAGGTTATAAGAAAAAGTTTACATTTTACGAGGACCAGATGATTTTTCAGTAAAAGTTTATATTATTCAGTGGCCGCCTTATCACATTTTGATGTTGTGCGGTAACAGTCCAGTAATAGGGCGACAGCGACAGAGTGAGAGCCTCTGAATGATCTCATGAATCCAGACAGGGAGACATGATTACCAATGTTTTCATAGAACTCTTTAAAACAAATAAAGTTGATCACTGAGCGTGTCTTCAATGCATTGCAAATTAGATATGCAGCCAATGCTTCCATGTAGTGATGAGGCTAAAAACTTTAGCTTCGCCCAGACTCATCTGGAGCTTCTAGTTTATGAACACATTTTTGGACAAGCAGCAAATTTGAAGGAGAAAGGCGTCCGACATGAATTTGAGGTGTGAATCACGTTTGGTGTGAACGCAGCAGAAGGGGTCCTGTTGGTGGGACAGTTGTTTAAAAATAATCAAAAATAACTTCAGTGTTTCAGAGATGCATGAGACAAAGAAGCACAGAAAGTAGTTTCTTCATCGCGTCAAAAATCTGTTTAGATCTTCTTTATCACCTCCACCCCTCTGTGGTCTCATTTAGTGTTGTAGAGCACCTCACATATGTTCTAATACTTTCATTAAAATGAGCAATTGCATACCAGAGGTGACAGAGAAAGCTTTCCTCAACCCTTCTGCTCATCCTCAATGTGTGGAAAAAAGGTTCTATCATCATCATCGTCAACACCACAATGTCGCATTCACAGAGGCTTCAATTCTGTTATGAAAGTGTTAAAGAATAGCTTGCTTCGGGTTGTGAAAATAACCCCTTTTATGTAAAAGTGAGAGGAAATTATATGTTTTATGATGTTGTCAGAATAGAGCAAACATCGCCTGAAATTGCGCCTCATAAGAAGACCTTTTCTACCTTGTAGAGACACTCTGAGATTCAGACAAAAAAATAAGTTCAGGTGGGATAAAAGGGAGGAAAATTGGCCGAATGGTCATTATTATGCCAGACAGCTGATAGAAATTCCCACTGTGGCCTAAATGAAACTAGTGTCATTACCGGGCTTTTCTTCACTAAGCCATCAGATCAGAAAGAGGGTGGGAGGTGGGAGCCATTATCCATTTGTAATTGTGCGAGCTAGTCATTACTCATGCACCTTTGACCTGTTGGGTTAAAGAATTCACTGTCAGTATGCGATCAGGAGGACTGGGTTCAAAATGATTAGTAGTCGGTAAACCCATTCATTTGTGTCTCAATGTTAATCCAATTTTTTGTGCTTTCTTCTTTCCCGTCAATCCTTTCATATTCACGCCCTCCTGTCATGAAGAATGGATCTGTCATATTCTCAAGGCCTTGGTAACAGGCAGACTTAAGGGTGCTGTGGGTTTTGGGTTATCAGGGCTCATGTAGGGTCACAGACAGGAGCAGCTGCATCCTAAGGTGTCTTGCAGTACCACTGAGGTTCATAGGGTCACCTCAAGGGATGTCAAGAAAGTAAAATGTACGATTGTCGTGAGTGTGATAAAAGTATCATGAAGCATTTGAAGGGATGATATAAGATACACACATTCATGACATATGGGTATTTTTGCATTACAGACTCATCGGGTTGTCTATGATCCTAACTTTTCATGTGAGTCACCTGAAAATCCCATAACCACCCATAAGCTTCAGTTGTGACGGAGGCATAAGAGCAACTGGGGCAAATCTGAGAGGATTTCATTCTCCTCATGACAAACAACAGTTTCAAACATAAACGTGAAAAAAGACACAAATTTCCAAAACTTCACAAGGGTACTACTCATTGACTGTATATAGAAAATAAGACAGAGGAGGTGTGACGGCACCCATAGAAAACGCCTTACTTCCCATTCTAGCAAAATTTAGCCAGTCATGTTGACATTTGTCCGCGATACAGTCATTGCCATGTTGGAGCCAGACAACAGTGATTGGTCCAAGTCTGTCTGAATCAACATTTTTATGGCAACTACTGTCGTCAATCATGAGTTCATGAAGTCCACACCCCTTCAACTGAAAGCGGTTCGGGACAATCTGTCAATCAAATGTGCATGTGGGGGGCCAGCTGACCCATCTGATTGGTCAGTTTATAACTTGACTAACAAAAAATATAATGAAAAAAATAAAGGATTAGAAAGAATATTTTATTAAAAAGGTATCAAAGCAAGAATGGTTATACTGACAAATTGAATGAGTAATGGCTGTTTATTTCTCACTATAAATTTATGGGATTTTGGCTTCTTGGAGCCAGCAGGTACTTCCTATTTAAAACACGAGGGGGGAGGGATCACTCAGTCCAGTTTTCTATATATAATCAATTTTCAAATTCCATTAAAATACCTCTGTAGTAACGAGTGTATAATCATTCATAAACAGAATAATTTAACTCTCACTGCAATACAAGTTGTATACGGCTGTTATCTTGTGAGGAATTGTTATTTCAAACATTAATGAAAACATTTTAGTGATAAAACAATGGCATGTTCCTTTGCTATTCCACTAGCTTTATTTATCATTAAAAACAATATAAAAGTAATGCAATGCAAATTTAAATAGCATTATTATTGCACATTTATATATATATATATTTGTTCTTATTATCTTAGGCTCTAAAGTTTGTTTTATAGCCAGCTGGTTGTTCAGAGAACGTTAAGTGCATGGCACACCTGTTCAGGATCCACCAAAGCTATCTAATGACCAGGAATCTTGGAACTGAGATTTGGTTGGGAATCAGGTGTTCCAACTACAGTTGCAGCATTTTGTTCCACCATGATGGGCTGAGATGAAAAGGGACTAATGAAAGATCTGTCCAACTCAGTGATGAGTTTGAAAGTCGAGCCTGATTCACTGCCACTGACATCCAAACAAAGGATTTTGAAGTAGCTCAGAGGTCAGCATGTTATACTTTCACAAAAGTCTTTTAATTATTTTCTTCCTTTCTTTTGCCTTTTTTCCTACATCTCCACTCAGGCATAATACCAAATCAGAACCTCAAGTACATCTGTACTGATTCATTAAACTTACAAGGACATTTAATGCGGAGAGTCTGCGCCTAATTTCAAAGGAAATCTTTGCTTTTCAATGACCAACACTCAGCCAGAAAAGGGACACTAAAATGTCATGAAGTCCCTGCGGGAAGGGGGCGAAATTTTTGACGGTCTCGTGACCCCGGTCAGCGAGACATCGGTAATGAAACGTCACCTTTCTTGACCCACGGCGGATGTCTGGCTGTGCACCTTTACAAGCGGATGCAGTTATGAGAACAGATTCCATCTGAACGACATTCTCCATGCAGTGATTCCATTTTTAGGGAGCATTTTAATTGCTTTTGAATCAAACTAATATTGCTGCTCATTCTTGTTCTGATCTGGCTTACTGAATCATGCGGTTTAATGAGTCAAGCCTCGACTTTATGAATCTCATCTAACTTTACGGAATAAATGGTGCCCCTGGGCCTCACATCACCTATGACAGGCAGTGTGGGCAAAGAGAGCGTGGAGAGGGGGAACAGGTGCTACGGGGTAATTACAAACACAGCAAGCTTTTAATTATCCTTTCTTCTATGAACTGTTAATGAATGTGAAGCTCATCCAAATAGTATTGTGTCCCCACCGTGTTGGTGTGCGTGTGCGCTCAGACACACACGCAAACACCGAGATATTAGATGTTCAGCAGCAGCAGCGGCCGCCGCCTCCTCCTTAGCAAACCCCTCTCTGCCCACTCAGAGGTCCTCCAACCACACAAACGGTGACAGCTGGAAGCTAGCCGGACTCTGCTTGGGTCCTTTCACCTGGCTTTATCAAAAGCAGCTCTGCGGCTCAACATAATGGTACATGCTGTTTATGGCCCAGACTTTTTCTTTCCCCAAAGCTTGATCTGTGCAAAAACGCGCCCTTTGACTTCTTGCTCATTCTCCTTCCTTTGTGACCATTCTGGACCTCCCACCCATCACAGTTGGCTTTAATCCCCGTAGCCTGCTATCCTGTCAGCTCACCTGAGCTGCACGTCTCGCACAAATCGATTTACTGTAAAATCGCCCCAGATGATTCGTCTGTAATCTTTCCCATCTCTATTCTTCTTTGCCTTTGTACAAATCTGCATTTATCCGGTGTGCTTTTGTTTGCTGACATGTGCTTCGTATTTTTTCATATAAATGGTGGGGAAATCATTGCTTGAGCTTTGCAGCTTATGCTTTCCAGGCTGGAAGGAAAACAGCAGCAGCACAGCGAAGACTGTGGGGGGGCGGCTGTTTGCTCTTGTCTGCATGCACTGTTTTCTCTTCTTTCATTGAGTCTGCATTTCATTCTCTGGCATGTCTTTATCCCACTTCCCCTGTTTTCCCATTTGACTTTCTGTCCCTTTCCTCATGTCATCTCCTTGTCCTCGATCTACTGTGTGAAAAAAACAGACTGAGCGAGCTGTGAGGCAGACTTAAAGGCTTTTATAAGGCACACAAATATGCTGTAAATCGGATTAGGGCTTAGGGGAGGGAGCTGTTTTATATGAAATTTGTGCACTGATAGAATGGACATTGAATGCGCAATAACAGGCAGGACACACTCTTGAGGACAAGGGTGACAAGCAAAACAGAATGCCATGTTCCCCATGTGGGATGAAGCAGAGTGGAATGTGATGCATTTGATGCAGACAAACTCTTTTCTTTGGGGTTTTCTGCATTCGTCTAAAAAAAAAAGTCTGGAGAAAGAGATTGAGAGTTCTGCAAAGCACACATACACCTACACTGTACTGTGAGACCCAGACTGACAGCTATTACAGTGATGATCAACATCGCTGTCAGTTGTCCACTTAAACACTTAGGGGTTGTGTTTCCATATGCCGGCTGGTCATGGTTTCAGAATGGAGTCAGCATATCATCACATCTCAGATATTGATAAAAACAACATGGTGTTTTACCTTGTTGACTTCATGAAGCCTTCTTCACTCCCTTCGTACTCTCAGCTCTTCCAAAGCTAATTCTGTTCAAAGACAGAGTGGTGTGGACGGGTGTAAGTGGCCTCTTGTATAAATGGACTCTGAGAGGCTAGCTACCTTAGAAAAGTGTTGTAGTTCTTTTACTATGACCAAAAAATGTCACCACTGAAAAAACAAGGTTAGGAATAGAGAAAAGATCTTCAAGAAAATGGTTTCATTTCACTTAATGTTATAAAGTCAAGGTCTATATTAGACATAATTTGAGGACTGCATTGTGTGCAGAGTCCTGTCAAGCTTCATTAGTGCTTACAGCAATGACATGGCTGTTTATCTTTGAATACTCATTTAATTAAAGGTAAACGAATCAAGGAGGGATGCATGCTCATCAGGTAATGTGTCTACAAATCCAAAACTCAGAGCAGACAATTTGTGATCCATTTTAAATATTGAAAGGATAAAAATATTAGTTTAATTGTAAAAAAAAAAAAAAAAAACTTTTACTTTTATGTTGATTGTTTTGAAGTTAAGTCATGGCATTTGGACTTCAAATCTGTCTTTACCTGATGTATTCTTACATTTTAGGGAAATGTTTGTAGCAGTAGGTTGATGAGCTGTGTCTGCACCTTGACCTTTGCTAATGTTTGAGACTCAAAATATCCAAACAAAAAATGCTCTTTGAAAAGAACCAGTAAGAGGGTAAAAGTGAGCACTTACTGCAATTCATCATTTTTTGAAAAAGCCAAAGTTTCAATTTTCGATGGTATTGCATCCCAACACCTGTATTTCAAAAACAAAACTGGGTCTGCAGCTTTTCTTTCAGCATTTCCCGACACAACAACCTTGGTTCATTTGAACATTTGTCATAGCAATCTCAGTCAAACCCACTGATAGCTGAATTGTCATTTTTAGAGGCACCCTGTTCCCAATCACAAAGTTACACCGATTCATGCCCAGGAGCCCTCCAGTAATCCCACAGATTCACAAGGATGAGGCATTTACTGCTTGTTATTTGTTCCAATCAAACCTAAAGGCTAAATATTTAACCAGCAACCTCAAGACAGAGGCTCTCCAATCATTAAGACACCAATTTCTATATTGTTCCCATCATATTTTCCAGGACACAGCTACAACCCTTTTTTGTCTGCTCCTGATTCAGCATGATTTGAATAACAAAATACTCAGAAATGCAATTTTGAGCTTAGTTTTCTTTGTATACGACCTCCATCGACCCATGTTAAAAACACCAAAGACACATTTATAATTACTCGGTCTTTAAGACTCAGAAACAGCTTTGAATAGATTGTAACCTTCTAATGTTCTGCTTAGCACCTTTTTATTATGGTCAAAAGAAAGGCACAGAATGAGTGGATTTTAACCTTCGTGGAAATCTCACACAAAACAACATCATCCATGAGATGCTACATGGAGCCACAACCGGTTGCGTGTTTGTGTGCACATCCCTTCGCCGCTCGCCCCACGTCTCACAGCAGCCTGCTGAGACTCACACTTGCCATCTAGACGAGCATGGGAGAGTTTGAATGGACCCCTGTGGCCTCCATCCAGAGCATCCTCTATTGTCTCTGGCTGTGAGATGTGATTTGAGAGAAACATGGAGCAAAGCAGCTTTCAAAGCTCTCGCCGTTACTCGACTCAACGAGGGCCCATCATGACCATGGTATTTCGGCAAACACTATGAAATAGAAAAGTTCAGAGAGTTACATAAAATGTGATTATGGATGGTATTTCCAAATGCTTTGTGCTGCATAAAATGTCAATGGATCGTTTGTGGAGGGAACAAGCTCATTTATGAGAATCCAAGTTCAAAGCAGGAAGCCTGTAACTTGTCAAAAGTTTCCAAAAGCAGACAGTTGATATTTTGGCTGCTCGCTGCGGTGCTTCGTTGCTCCGCTGAAGCAAAGCAGGCTCCAGTTGATAATCATCTGCTTTGTGGCGAGAGGCAAAGGGAGATGGAGCAGATGGCACTGGTTGTATTTTGCTGTGGATGCTTTCTTTGAATAAGGAACGCTCTGCTGAATGCCAAGCTCAGTGGGAGAGCAGGAGCAAATTGATGCCCTCCTGCACCCCGCTCCTCGACGGGGAGCGCACTATTGTTGTGTGTGTGCTCCAATTCCAGAGTGACGGGCGAGGTCTGCTCATTCATTGATGCGTCGAGCTCGGGGATGTACAAGCCATGTGGGAATTTCATTACCTCCCCCTCACCCCCTCCATCCCTCACTTACTCACATCTCTCGCTTGTTGATGAGACGTGATTCAGCTGTTCCAGAAAAATAACGTGGGGAAAGTAGAACAACTCCATTTCAATAAAGAAAGAACACATGTTTAATTCCTAAAACATATTTTAGCATTCCGTTACAATACATAATTAAAAAAAAAGGGGGGAAAAAAGACTTTATTTATATTCTAAGTAAAGTTTAGCCTGATTTCCTTGACTCTGAAACATCTGTTTGTCACTTTTAACTTTTATCTCTGGTTGTAATTTGAACTTTCTTATAAAATTGAAAATTCAAGAGGCTGACTGGATCATTAGAATACACTATATTATCTCATCTTGATCATGACTTATCAAACTGCTAATTTGACTTAGATGCTTATCTTTAAACTTTGTGCTGTAAAATCCAGAGCGTACAACTGCAGGAGGGTGAAGGATTCTTAATGGCAGCTCTAAATATACACAGTATGGAAATACAAAGTATAAATTTAAGCCAAAAACATTCTAACTTTATGGGCAACAAAATGTTGTCTGATATGGACAACAGAAGTACTAGCATTACCAGTACCAGCAATGACGTGGAATTTGAGTGGTTTGACCAATCATAAAATTCAAATGTAACATCTCAATTCAACCTATAGGGGGAGCACACAGAAGGTTTTTGACCATTTTTAAATTTTTTTTATTAAACAAGTTTATTTTAAATGGTCAAAAATTGACAATGATCAACAGACAGCACTTTTAAAGCCTAAGTTATACAAGTCAACAGCCAAAAAAAAGTTGATTTAGGGTTTGGTTACCATTTAAGTTTCTGTTGTGAGACTATAAATAAATATGTTAAAAATATAAAAGAAAATGTGTGATAACTGCCATCTCCAAAGCAAGCTAAGCTCCTCTGGTGCAAAATCTATTCATACCAAAGGCTTGCCACTCGTCAGAGGATGAAACAAAAGCAGAAACATTTGCAGGTTTATGAAAGGAGCTTATTTTTTGTGATTAAAATGTTTCTGCACCAGACTCCATCATTTGGAATTTTTCATTTAGAAATCCGTGTTGCAAAATAACTTTTGCAAAATGAAATTTTCATGAAAACAACACTCTAGAACACTCACAAAATAACTTGTGGAGAGCTTGCGTACACTGGAACTGTATATTGTTAGCTAATGAGGAAGATGAGATATAACAGATTAAAATCGTGTCATTTGAAAGCCTTTTGTAGTGCTTGTATTTATGTGCAAACACAACATAAGCATGCACAAAGTTTGACGGAGCATTTTGTTCTTTGCTCTGCGAGACTCCAAGCCTCTATGGTGTATGCACAGTGCATGCTCATCAGTCTGACAGCTTTGTCGCTGCAGTCCTTCCAAATCAGCCCGACGTCTTCCTCAAACATCCCTCTGAAATCTCGCCCTTATCATTCCTCATCAATAGAGCCGTCCGTCTAAATGGAAGCGGACTGCAGGGCGGCGTGGATCCCATTTCACACGTGTAGATATGAAACAGAGGTGGCTGAGCCAGTTTCCTGATGCTTAAAGGGTGTAAAAAATCAATACTGTATGATTCATAGAGCTGCAATACTGCACACAGGAGAGATTTGAAGGAAATATTGCCCTACATGAGACCTGGGATTTATCTAAAACTCTGCTGATTTATACAGATGAGGAGCCGGCTGCTGCCCCTCTGCCAGTGTGCCATCTATCTGGATACTGGCACTGGCCAGCATAAATGATGGAATTGGATGTCAGAGGAAGAGCTCTTGCCAAGGGGCAACAGCATCCATGCTAATGAGCTGATGGGGAATAATCTAAATAAGTGCAAACAGAAGCTTTTACTGAGAGTGCTCATATATGAAAACCGAGCTGGAAGCTGCTCTGTCTTAATAAAACAGCTGGGTGGACAGAAATTCAATTATTCAACTTTCACTGTTCAGTTTTTACCTTGATGTCAACTATCGCTTTGGAAAAAGGATGTTTGTGTGTGTGGGAGGTTTGACTCGTGCGCACGCCGTTTGTTTGTGTTTGTTTTCTAAGTGCTAAGTCTCCCAAAGCCCGTCGGAAATCAATCACTCGCTGGAGCATGATGGAGAGGCCTATCAGAGCTCGCTGCTGTGGCCTTGATTCAGTAAAACAAATAAAATAGGCAGAGGCCTTACAGGCGGGTTCAGCGGCAGCTCGACAAGCGGCCACACCAAAGAGCATTCTGGGAGAGGGGGGGTGAGTAATGAGCAGAGAGATAAATGTCAAAGGGTAGCGCAGGAAGAAAAATGATGTTGAAGAGATAGAGAAAGGTAAGTGCATCCAGGGAAAGACTGTTGGGGGAGCAGTGGGGACGCGGTTTTTGCCTCTGCGTGTTAGCCCGCCTCAGCTGTTCACCCCGTTTCCACCGGACAGCATGTCATCAGAGCGGACCGCCTCGGTTAGGACCCTGCTGAGGACGGTGCGGCGTGCAGCCGTGTGATGGTTTTTAATGCACCAACCCACAGATATCCTCATGTCAGAGCGCATCAGCACACCGCTGGCCTGAATAATACCTTTTCTCTGATGAATATTGGACATGTAACCTGAGCTCTGCAGCACTCGGCTCTGCTCAGCTGGATTTGATTCAGTAGCATTTACATAACTACACACGACAACTAGCACGCACGCCCCCTTAACATATTATAACCTGAGGAAGCCATTACGCACCCCTGTCAGCACTTAACCTCCCTCCTTTGCTTCAAAGAAACATTCAGTAGTAGGCAGAGTTGAAGCCCCCCCCCCGGGAGGCTGAGGCCAGACCTCTCCACCCCCCAACATTCTCGCAGCGCCTTCAGATGGAAGTTCGCACACCGAGCTGCTTCCTGCAGTTCCACTCAGCTCCACAGCAGCACCAACCTAAGTGATTCCGAGTGAGAGGTCAGCACCGCAGCAGCTGTGCAGAGCGCCGCAGACACGACTTTCCTACGAGAAATGCTGATTTAGATGATTTTGAAAAGGCAAAAATGACTGAACAATCACAGGATCTTTTTTCAGTGAAACAGTAAGGGTGGGTATAGCAAGAGTCTGGCGATACGATACGTATCGCGATTTACATGTCACAATATATATCCCAGCAAACTACCAGACAATATTTCAGAACTTTTTTCAATTATAACCTAAGAATTATCTGAATATAAATACATTTTACATATAGTAAAATTGTAAAATACACGTTCTTTAACGATCAGAACAATAAACACCACAACTCTATCCCATAAACAAGCTGCTTTTACCCAAGCACATTCATGGGGCTTTTATTCTGGGAAGTTAAGAAACATTTAAGAAGAGAACAAAAGTAAGACTGAACTACATGTTTGCTTTTAAATAACAATTAAATATCGCCTTGGCAGTATTTTAAATCGATACGAGTATTGCCAAATAAAGTATAGCAATACTTTACTAAATTGATATTTTTCTTACAATCCAACTAAACAGTAAGATTTGGAGAACACAGATGGTTGTGTTTTCATGCATATATGCTGAAAAAAAACTCAAAATGAACTGATAAAGAAGAATGGAGAGTTTAAAGTTAAAGATATTTTTTGAAAAACACTTTCAAAAATTCTGTAAATAGTATATTTTGTATGCATTCATATTTTTTTGTATTTTTATTGCAATGTCATGATGATAACTAGTCTTCATGCACAAAAATAAACTGTACTTTTGCATCAAAGAAGTCTAAATGAAGATCAAAAATGAGATTTCACTCGCTGCGGTGTTGCAGCCATATGCTTCCATGCAGCTGTTCATAAGTTTGGCTTTTCCTCTGTGTGGGAGGACATCTTTGACTCCTTTCTTCTCTCTGAAAATAATGTTTCAGGATTCCAATCCAAAAAAAAAAAAAACTCTTTACTCTTGACTTTTTGTTTTTTTTCTTGAGGCGTTCTGCATATTTTCCACAACAAAAATTGACTTCTCAACTTGCATGTAAAACAGGACTGGCAGGGCAGAAGTTTTCCTCGAAATGGACTTCCTTTCTCCTCCTGGCTCCGACCGGGAATGCTTCCCATTTTTTTACATTTTTGTTTTTAAGTGTTGTGTTTAAACTGCGGGACTGACAGCAGCTCATCAATACTCATAAATCACTGTCAGAAGATGAGGTTTCAGCGGCGACTCACAATGAAAGAGGCTTGTCCGACTCACCACAGGGATGTGCATTTATTCTCCCAGAGTGGTCTATTCATTAACTGATTCGGTGCAATAAAAACACAGTGTATCACCCCAGTGTGAGCAGGCGCCTCCGGCCTGCAGCTGCCTGGTCGCACCGAACGGATGGAAATGTAAAGAAACTGCATCAACTTCATTTTAGCGTGCCTTTGATCTCCCCAATGTATGTGTAAGTCCCAGTCACATACATAAACACGCGCACGGCTGTCGATCTGTACGTGGGCTGTATTTTTAATATTGCAGTGACCACATTTGACATTTGCTGCCGTTAAGGCAGGGTTTTATAAATAAATTGCAGCAGGATTGGCAAGATTTTCTCATTAAAACTTTAAATTGAAAGCGAGGATGTTAGCTCACGAGGCTGGGATTCATATTTAATTATGCCTGTAAAACAGCACAATATCTGTGAAGAGGAAAATCAGCAATGCACGGATGCTGACAAACACAGTGGGAGCGAGTCGTCACCCCGCCACGGAGGGCTCCGTGTGAATGGATGGAGGTTTGGCTCATCTGCAGTGCGTCGGAGTCTCGCTGCCTGGCAGGGCTCCAGTCCTCCGCTCGCTTATTCATCTCTTTCTTCCACTGCCGACACACTCTTTACACACACACGTTTGGCTGGAGCGCGCTCACAACACTTACTTGGTTCTCACAATATCAAAAACAAACCAAAATGCAGAAGCCCCACGTGACAGCCACGGATCAAACTATGCAAATGGCAGGAAGAGACTCCTCCTGATGAGAAGTGCGGAGCAGAAGACTTTCAAAATCCATTTTGATTTTAGAGCAGCGTTCAAAGTCCCCTGGGCTGTTTCCTAAAGGTGTGTGCAGAGGAAAGACTAGACTCCACGTCCTAAAGAAGATATTCAGCCAGGAGAGTAAATTATTCCTACAAATATGCCACAGGTTACCAAAAATGGTATGTAGATTTGTCAGTTAGGTGGTTCAGGGTGTGGAGGAAGTAAATAAATAATCCTGTTTAATAATTCATTGAAATTCATGTTGCTTTGCTTCCAGCCTTGAGAATATTTAGAATTCTGCCTGCAAGCGCTCCAGCTTGGTGGTGGTTGGTAAGATTATTGAAAATAAGGAAGAAGATCAAGCAAGCATGCATGCACACATTATTCCCCCACTGAGAGCGGCACATACAGTGTGTGCATGCTACGTAACACATGCGATGGTGGGGAAAAAAAAAAAAAAAGAGCGTCCCCTCGTCAACATCCCTCATTTTTTGCTCCGTTTCTCTCTGGAATGAAAGATTTTATCTCCAGAGTGCACAGAGAAGTTCATACAGAGCTTCGGGCGGATGAATACACCAAGAGGAAAGGAGAAGAAGAACAAGAACCTGAAGGCTGCTGATCCTTATGTGACCTATTCCTGACAATTCCTGCTTCATGGAATTAGACCAAGAAAAAGTAAAAAATGAACTCCATTTCTGATCAGAGCAGCAAAAGTAACAAAGTAATAAGCCCCTCACACCCCCATTCTAACAACAAAACCACAGTCTAGGGGGTCAGGTCTCCAAAAGTTTTGAATTTGATTCTCTGGATTTTGACCTTTTGACAAATGAGGCGTCGCCGGTGACGCTTAAACACAAAATCTTTAACTTAGTCAAATTTTTCAAGCATGAACACGATCAATGTAATTCTAGTGGATTCTGAAGGAGAAAAGCGACACGTCGCTTTTCTCCTTCAGAATCCACTAGAATTACATTGATCATGTTAACAATGAAAAAAATTACAGTAAATCAAAGAAATTAAGAAAGTTTTGATCCAACCATAGGATAAAGCTGTTACTTGTATTTACTATCAGTAAGAAGAAAGTGTTAATAATTGGCATTTCTGAAATGTTTATTAGTTTTCTTCCAAACTGATTGTTTTGTTGCCTTTGAGTCTTTATATGTACTTTAAAGATTCATGTCACGTCACTGCTAAACATTTTTACCTAAAGGAACCTCTTGTTCATCCCCTGGATTTGATCACTAAAGTGACTAACTGAAAGATCGCTAAGCCAAAATAGGAGCAAAATGTAACAAAATAACACTCTAAACAGACAGCATTATCACTTGGAGTGGGAAATAGTTTAATCGTTTTGACGGCCTTTTCTTTGCTTTTGTTTAAAAGCGCATTAAAGCTGCTCATCCAAACGCCTCTTAGATGCATCGGTTTACATCTTTGCTTGCGTGTTTCTGCAAGGTTAAATAGGTTCTTAGATTTCCATGTTTTTGATTTTGAAAAAGTGATGAGGACTCTCAGTCAAGACAATAACGTCCTAAAAATATTCTACATATGAACATACTATGATTTCCGAGGTTTGTTTTTTGGATGGATTTGGCATTGGTTTATTTTTCTAAATACAACAATAAAAGTACTGCAGTAAAGTGTAAAGAAAAATCCAAAACCTTCTAAAAAAAAATATTGATTTTCTTTTATGTAATCTTTTTTCCTAACTATTAAAAAGGAAATTCCACTGACAACTAGGTGAAATTTTGAGATGAAAACACCAACAATTCACCTCGTTCATTTTTAATGTAAGGAGAGGCTTCTTCTTTCATCTCGTGAACTTTGTTTTTCCAGCTGCTCTGCATGTTTTTGTATTTTAAAAACTGAACAAATATTGCAGCATAGTCCCGTTTAGTTAAATGTTCCCAAATGTTACGAAGATTTTCCCCTGACTGAAGGCCTGCTTCTCTCTGCGCGGCTCAGCAGGACGGCTTCGCACACTCGTGGGAAGTGTTGGAGTTTGCTGGCACTGCAAGCCTCCCAGAGGCAATAAACAGATTTAGTTATGTCCTGTGGTTTGATAGTTTTTTTTTTCTCAAAAAAGGAGAAATAGCCTAAAATTGTTGATTTTTCTTCTTCTTTTTTTTTTTTGGTGGGGCTGCTCCTCATGCTGTCAAATTTATGCAAATAAACTCTAAATCTCTGGTTGCCAGCAGGAACATTTTTCATTCAAACCAAATTAGTATATCTATTAGGTTATCGAGGTGTAAATTGAGTCTTTTTGAACAGATTAGTGCCGTCCATCAGAAGGAAGAGTGAAAAAAAGTCAGACTTTGAGGAAGTCGGTTCTTTTGGTTTCAAACTGTGGCTTTGAATTTGTCGACTCTCCACTCAGTTTTGTTAAGTGTGCACACCGGTGTGAACACTGAATTCAAACGAGCTAAAAGAAAGACTTAAGTCTAAGTCATTAGAATGAAAAAATCCTTTCAGACATTTTGAGTTTTTTTTTTTTTTTACCTCTGCCACCAGATGTGTTCAGTAGATGTATCATTATTTTAAACATAATGTCATCTAAGCATATTGCTTTATTGCTCACACACGTGTATTTTTTGTAATTGGAAGTATTTTTTAGCTGTTTTCTTCCAAAGCGGAGGAGGGCAGAACACTTTAGCAACATATTTCTAACAGTTTTAATTACAAAATTTTCTAGTTGAATTTAAGACTTTTTAAGACCTTAGGAAGACCAATTTCTTAGACTATTTGCCAGCCCTACTGACAAAGAAAAAGGAAATCTGAATTTCAGAACAATACTTGCGTAAACTAACAAAACCACAGTACTTCTGAATGTGAAATACAAATAAACAATATAGTTAAAGTCTAGTCCCATTAGTTGTCATGCACCTATAGGTGTATGAAATTTGCTCTCCACATTTGACCCATCCCCTGGGGGAGGGGTGAGCTGCAGACACAGCTGTGCTCGAGAAACATTTGGGGTTTAACTCCCCAATCCAACCCCTTAATGCTGAGTGTCAAACAGGGAGGCACTGGGTCCTGAGTCTTTGGTATGACTTGGCAGGGATTTGAACTCACAACCTTCCAGTTTCAGGAGGGACACTCCTCCACAAGGCCACTGAGCTGGTTAAAAAAACAAAAAACAGCACATTTTTTAAGGCTCTGGAACCAAATTTAAAAATGTAAGGCTATTTAAGGTATTATTTGTAAATTCATACATTTAATGCTGTCAGGCATTGAATTTAAGGACCCTGCAGAACCATTGTAATTAAACCTACATTTCCTTTAGCTGAGATTCTATTTCTAATGCTTTAAGAAGTTTGTATTGACATTTTTTAATCTTTGTTAATAGTGAAACTAATGTTGACCCAAAATTTTGGGGGACGAATGGAGGGAAAAACTTTTTACTGCCCCCCTCTGGTCTTCCTGTACCTCTGCCCCTGGTCTTGGAAAACTTAATAACTGTTATGTTTTTCAAGACCAGGGGCAGAGCTAGAGGGGGTGAATCTGGTTCATTTGAACACGATACCACAAAAAATATATATATTTTTTTTTTTCAAGCAAAAAGCTAAATATTTCTGGCATGAAGTTCTACACTGTAAAAGTGAAACTTTGAAAGTTTTGATATTTGATCCAATGTTTTATTTTTTTCAATGTACCATGAATAGACGCAACACTTTGGACAATAGAGATTTACATGAATCAAGCTGGGAATGTTCTTGCTGTTTTGTAAAACTGCTCATCAATGTTTATGCATAAAAATGTTTGTCAAAAAAAGTGAAGCAATAAAAATGATCTATCGGAACAGAAAGATTATAACAGAATTCTGATCCCAAAACTTAAAGAATGCCCCAGAGTTTGTGAATGCTATCCACTGCTATTGTCTTACATGTTCCAACAATTGTGTCAGTCACAGCAAACTAAGAAAGGCTGCCAGTGCAGACAGTGGTGCAGCTTACAACGTTCATCACACGCACAACTGTAATGATGTTCAGGCCTTCCTCCAACTCCTCCTCGTGTTTCATCTCACACGCTGCAGGGCCTGAAGGTGGAAGAGGGTCTTGTTTTGTTGCCAACATTCACCCGAGCTCTACGATAATGAGCTCTGCAGGCCCTGAACCCAGCCCAAGCATGAAAAGCTATTTGTTAAAAATAACATCAGTGCGGTTAAAGCAAAGCACTTCACAAGTTTGGAGCATAACAGGGATGCTAATCAGGCAGTAAAGCCATCATGTGAATTAAAAGAAAGCTGGCGAATGTTTATTCATCACAGGTAAGTGGAGTGCAGCAGGTCTGCGTCCCTGCAGGGCAGCAGCGTTTACTCAACCAGGACATCAAATCTCAGCTTCTTAACGATACCTTCAGAGTGCAGCTCCAAGCTGTTTAGGAATCAGCTTGGTTACATTTGAGTGCTCGGCTGAAGGCTGCAAATCAAAAGATGACCCGCTACAGCGGCAACCTGAGCAACTGTATGCAAATTCCCACCTTTAATAATCAAAACGGTGATGCAGAAACATCTTTCACACTCTGAAGGGTCATTGTGTGGATTAGCCTTGATCTTGGAGTGGTTTACACAGCTATAAATCTGACGCCAGCTTTAAATAGATGCCAGGACGGAACAGCCATCATTCACTCTGCCGCAGCCCTGTGGTGGCTGTAATCATGATGACACAGTAATAAGTCTGTATCCGTTTTTCCTTTAGCCCTGCTAAATTGCTGCTTATGGCAATAAAAGGGCTTCCATTCCCAGGAGCCACAGTCACTCAACCTCTTATTGTCTTACTGCTGGGTGGTGCATCAGAGCACAAACACTGTCACCAACACTGCTAAACCCTCTATCCTTACCCTTCTCTGCTGGTTCTCAGAGCTATTATTTTTATCTGAGGGCCTAAATGAGGCTACAGAAAGGAAAGACACAAAAGAAGAGAAGGGGAGGAGAAGCACTCCAAGAGACAGAGTGAAGCAGAGGAGGAAACTGTTTCCCCTGAAACTGTGATCGATGCTGCCAGCGTGTGCCTGCATTGCACGTTGCCCGCAAATAGGAGAGCTGTATTGATTTGCTCCCATATTTCAGCAAAAAAAAAAAAAAAAAGTAGCTCTGAATCCCAGATTTTCCTCTGTGCTGCAACAAATCACTGAAATTCTAGCCATTAAGCTTTTTAGCATTTAAACTGCATCCTGTTATGCAAGGGAAACAGGAAACAGGCTACCACGCTTCCTTGTCGAGATTTCTCTTGATCAGAATTCATCGTCTCTTGGCTTTTGATGATTGTGTGCACTCCTGTGAAGATAAAGAACAAATTTCCCTGCAGGTCTGCAGGTGAATAATTGCAAACAAGAAAAAAAAAAGCCATGTAGAGGTCAAAGCTAATAGCGTAATGACACTTTTAACATTTGTGCCGATACCTAAGGGGTTCTGTGTCGTGATGAATTAACCTCTGCAGAGGTGTTAAACTGTATTACAGTATAAGCATGGGGTACGAGCTTTACTGTTTGACCTGCTTTGTCTGAATACATGACACTCTAAAGCAGACGAGTATATTTTTGTAGTTTGCTGGAATAAAAAAAAAATCTGAGAAACAGAGCCAAGATAACGCGTACAGACAGCAAAGTGAGAAGTAAACACAAGGATTTGTTTAATTCCTGCTTGACATAAATGATAAAGATGAGATGGAACAGGAAAAAAAGAATTTTGTTTATTAGAACAGCCGAAAAGAATCTTCTTATGGTCAGCAAAGCATATTTGCAAATTTGTCATCCTCCCACAAAGAAATCTGCATCACAACAGGATGGAGCATCGCTCCATATTTTCATTTTTGAATCTTGGCCAGAGTGAGCACTTTCAAGCAAGCTCCCTGCAGAGAACAGTTCCCTGGTTACACTTTTTCAACAAAACAAGCTTCTTTTTCTTAATGCAAGTTTATAATGACACATCCAATGCAAAATTGCATGTTTTAAATTGAAAAAAAAGGGAAGCTGCAAAAGGAAGATGTCCCAGCAGTGAGCATGAAGAGACACTGAGAAGGACTAAACCAACTGTCCACTTTCCTGCTCAAAAATAGACAGCAAATTGATACAATCAGATCCAAACAGTGACTCCACCACAGGAGATGGAATTTCCCTCTTCATTCCATGATGGAGTCAGGATTTGTGTTTCTATTTTCTTTTATGGGGCCATCGTTTCCCAAACTGCTTCTTTTATGGGCCTCAGAGCCCGCTGGAAAATGGCAGAGATGCTGTATATCTTTCAACACTGAGGCTAATCTGAAGCGCACACACAAACACGCCAACAAATCCCGATGACGCTGAGAAGCCATGTTTGCTTTTCATTCATTTTCCATTTAGAATACAAAAGGGCAGCAGACAGGCAATAAAAAAGTGTCTAATTTGAATTAGTCCTCATTTTAAAGATCCAATATCAATTCGATTCAATTTGCTGTAAGCCCTCAAACAAATCTCTCATCCTGACATTAACTTACAGTTTTTCCCCTCAATTTCATTCAATTTAAAAGGTAAAACCATTAAAAACAGTAGGGTGGAATCAAAACTTCCCATTTTAAAACATGATGTTATGAAGTGTTCAATTCATTAAATAAATAATAGAGAGCAGCTTCCTGTCGATGGAGCATCTTCCTGTTCAGAGGAGCAGCTTCCTGTCGGAGGAGTAGCTTTCTCTTTTTTTAATTGATTTGAAAATTTCAAGATGGGATTGTTGTTTTGCTTTCCAAATTTAAATTTTTTAGCAGTGTGACATTATTATTACTGACAAGAACCATTTCTTAGAAACTGAGAGGAGAGAAGTTTAACTAACTAAAAATAGCGTCTTGAGTTTGATGTAGAATTATTGAACTTAGCCTCTGCTTTGAACAGCAGTGGTTCCATTTACATAAATGGTGGATCTTGATTCCATGTTGGGGGGGAAAAGAAAGAAACATGCCAAAAGAGCAGAGAAAAGCAAAATTAGGACAAGCCCAGAGCAAAATAGAGATAAAAAATTAGAGAAATACCAAAACTCTTGTAACAATTAAAAAAGATATTAAAGAATACTCAAAAAACAAGTTAGAAAGTTGCAAGTAGTTAAAACAGAACCTACACCTATTTTTTGCCCTCTCTTTAGCAATGTATCAGATCAAATTGCTTGCAGTGTTCAATGACAATTTTTGGACTTTTGTAGAATGCTAGCATCAATTAAGCAAAGTTGAAAAAGCTACAGATGAGGTCAGGGTCATGAATGACTGTGTAGACCCAACAAAACTAAATTTTACTCTGGGCCTCCCAGTTGCACTTTTTCCCAAATGGCAGAGTCGTTTGAGTAAACTCCTTCCAACATGGCTGTCAATTTTGACCCCTGAATCCCTGTTGTGAGGTCAGAGTTTATTTGAAATGGTCCACGGGTTAAATAGAGGGTGTGCAGTGTTCTCTGTTACACTGTGCACCTTTAGCAACACTAATCTTTGCAGGATGATTAACAGGGGCTCCGGAGCACAGACACAGCCTTCATCAACTTGTTCAGCTTTTTTTTGAGTCATTGATGCTGCTGCTCCAACAGAAGACATGCCTGCAGGTCTGCTCTTTCAGCAAGGACATGGATGACACCACTTCATGTTAAAAAGCACAGCTATTTCTGGGCCTGCCTTTCAGCCGCTCTCTCTCCATTCAGTCTGCATTCATTTTTTTGGTAAAGAGATATGTTTGGACTCACAGATCAGATATATGTTCCTAATGGAAGACACAGTGCTGCATTCCCAAAACTGCTGCTGTGTTGTTCTAAAGTTGTGGTGAGTTGACCTCCATTGGTACTGAGGGTGTTTGGATTGTCTGGGTCATGGAGGGTCATATGGCCTACTTAAGAGATGTCATGAGAATGGAACATACAATTGTCATGCGTGTGGTAAGTTAAGTATTTGTAAGGATACTATTTATTTGTGAGGTGTGAGTACTGGCTCCTTGCTGACCACGCCCAAAGGGTGTATATGTGATACTTAAGTGCATGTAGGATGGCCACAGGATGCCTATACAAACTTCGCTCGGATTGTCTAATTTCCTAATTACTAACAATTAGACTGCATGCAAGGAGTGTTCAAGGAGCAAGTACGATCCCTTGAACAGAAGTACCAGGCCCTGTATCTACAACACGCCTGTGTTTCACCTACCTCATCCCTACTTACTTTTGCAAGTTGCATAGATGTCCACTCCCACCTGTTGCTCGCAGCATACCCGTAGATAAAAATGTGCATTGACATTTTTGCATTACAGGTTCACCAAGCTGTCTACAACCTTGAGATTTTGTGCAGACCACCTCTTTGCCTGGAAAAGGTTTGCCCATTTTTGGCTCCCAGAAAGTCCATATCCACCTATAATCGCAGTTATTACTAAAGGTTTTTTCATATGTCTGCAGTGAGTCCCTGTTGGTTGCATTGACACACAAAAAAAGTCTTCATTGATCAATAGGAATTCCCCCTCAGTAATGTCTTGCCCGTCACTCTGCAACACAACGCAAGCTTTACCCAGGAGTTCTATTTCCACTCTGTTGATACGTCAGTGTGGCGGCAAAAAGTCAGAGAAAAAAGGAACAAGTTCAGGTTTCAAAGTAAAAACTTCAATTTTAATTTCAGAATAAACTTTATAGCATTTGTTTTATATTCAAGGTTACATACCCACGAGATAATGCATGTTAACACCACAGATAAAACCCCAAATAACACCAGTGTCCATTTTTGCCAACTAAAGTTACATTTTGGAAGTACACAAACATAACACCATTAGTGACACAAAACATGCATTTTACAAGAACTCAGGAAAGAAGGAGAGAGCATGGGCCAGATTCCCTAAGTATTGAATAAGCGAAGAGAGGACGAACTACTCAACACGGGGGTGTCAGGACAAACCACTCCTCCAAGAGCCAGGGGGAAGGGGGACGGACTAGAGACACAACAGAGACAATGTAAACTAACTAGACTCCCCACATGATGCAACACAGATGCACCTTAGATGGACCAGTGTGACTTCAGGGTATAACTTAAGGTAGGACATGGCTAGAACCTCCCTGCTCTAGTTTCTCCTCCTTTGATTTTGTTCTCCATTTTGCCTCCTATTCAGGGAGGTTTCAGAGGTTTCATTGTCCTAAACATGAGATGCTCCCATGTGTAAGCTAGATAGCTGTTGCCATGGTTGCACATTAAATCCCAATTAAAATGACTTTTTTACTTCCTTCACATTAGTCCTGCAAAGTCACTAAAATGATACTGGGGTCAAACATAATGAATGATTCGCTCAAACTTAATAACTTAGTTCATCAAACTAACTTATAAACACAGGGAAAAAAAATACAAGCTTCCTCTTTGCTGATGCCGTTAAAATGACAGCGAGAAGCACCAAAATACATTCTGAATGAGATCCAGATACAACCCTCTACTTCGTTCTGCTCCACCAAACATTGGCACCAAATCTGTTTCAAGCTTGTTTATGCACATACCAGTAACTTTGCACAGACCAGATCAAGCTGGCAGGAACCTGGCAGTACCATAGCAGAGGAGACATCAATTTAAAAAACTAAAACACCCAGTAATAAAGTCCAACTCCCTCTAAATATTACTGAATCCACACGATTTCACACAAAGTGAGGAAGGCCACAGATGAGACGAGCGTCTCTGTTGTGTGATGTCAACAATGTATGACTGACGATTATTTTGATAGCTGAAAAACAGGTCAGGAAATGAACATCCGCCCTTATGCTCCCCCTCAACATATGGATCACTGCATGGTATTGTGGCATATATTAAATTTTCCTTTTCATTCATTGATGATCAAAGCATTGAAAGTGGGACCAGAAACGCAATTTCAAGCTTAATTTTCTTTATATATGTCATCCATCGTCAGAAAACATATGACAAGAACATGCTGAAATGCATATATATATATATATACATATATATATATATAGATATATACACATGTATACACATCAGAGTGGATCTTTAAAAGAATCAAACTTCTCCTTAAACCAAATACATCTGTTTTATGTGTTGGGGTCACTAACGGATCCAACTTCTAAAGATGTGGATTAATAATGCAAACAAATTTACATTTTATCATTTAAAAAGAAAGCGATAGAAATGTATTTATTTTTTTGTGAATTATGAAGAGGATTGATTGTAAAAAAAAAATGCTTAAGAGAAATATTTGTTAATAAATGATGGTTTATGAATCTGCGAGAAATTTCGCCTCATCCCTTAATTGATGTCTGCATCTCTGTGTTTGTATTCCGTGTTGGTAAATAACAAAGAAACGGAAAATCTTCCTTCCCTGCCAGTTTACAACCTCACAACCAAGAACAGGTAACATTTACCCCCGGCCCCCACCCGCTCCCCAGCGTGCTCTGAATCTCAGCCTCTCTCTCATCCCTCTCCTTTGCGTACTAATGAGCCATGAGATTGACAGCTGGATTACCGAGCTGGTTTGTAATCCTTTAATTTCTCCGTTTAAGATAATCACCCTTTGGGTGGAGCACAACCTACAGCTGCATACACACACAGGAAAGCACACACGGTGTGCATAATATACTGTGTTTAAATATAAATGACTAACAGTGTGTTTAAACATTAAAACCAGAGAATATGGTAAAAATGAGTGCTTGCAGGCGCCCTGATCAAACACAGATTCCAAGCTGAATTAATCCCGAGGACAAAGCACAACACAAGCCTGTCTCTGGTGAGGGACCTTTTTGATATTAGAGTTTGTAGAACAAAGGCAACTTGACAGCACAGTCTTTCAATTAAGGCAACGGAATAGCAAAGGCCCTGTGGTTTCAAAAAATGGCTGTACAGTGCAGAACCGAGTAGCCTCTGGAGATGCATTTAGCAGCAGCTTAGAAGGATCTATGGGCTGAGCCATGCCAGACGTAAATCATTTTGATTCGGCCATGATTCTCATCACTTCTAGGACCGCACACTGAGGATACGAGTGCCGGCGAACATGTGAGGTAAAGTGGCAGAACAAGGTCAAACTGCTTGGGTGTAATTCATCAGCAAAGTGAGAAGCGATACGTCACATTGAGCCTCTGAATCAGGAAGCATAATAGGAAGCTGGGGTAGGTGGAGATTCCCATAGCTCTTTGCTCTGTAAACATTAAATCATTTTGCACACCCAGTTCATCACGTTCAGGGTCGAAGAAGGGCTGAAGCTGGCGTGAGTTCCCACCAAACAGGTCATCCTTCTGTAGGAGTCAACACAGGCACAAACAGGGTACTAACCAATTTAAGAAAAAACATGAATCTAACATGTTTTGGACCATTTATCTAAACCTGAAGGAAAAAGAAGAGCCAAAGCAAACTCCTCACCCGAGTTTGAACACTTTTGTGTTCATACAAGTAAGAACAGCACTTGACCCTTGTTTGTTTACTTCTGAGAGTGGTAAACAAATATTGTAAAAGAGAAGCCAAATAATACAGATCAGGACCTATAGAAGACTCATGGATGTCAACCTGTGAGCTGAAAAAAAAACCCTCAAATGACACAGTCTTCTGCTTTTTAAAAATCTCACAAAAATGTCAGTTTCTGTTCACTAGGGGTGGGCTATACTCAGAATTTGGGTATCAATCCAGTACCAAGTAATTACAGGTCTAGAATCACCAAAATTGATGCCCAGATACTTTTTTCTTAAAATCTATCATAGAATCATTTTGGAAATACACATTTTTTTGTTAATTAGGTATATAATAAAACACAGAACAGAGACTTTTGGAAGATAAAAATGTGTATTAGCCAATTACAGCAACCTGTACTGAATATACATCAAATAAAGAACAAGTATATTAATACTGGCGTAATACCATAATAATAGAAGAAGAAAAAGGCAATGTAAGTATAACAGCACCACAAACAGATATATTTTTAAAAATAAATCAGTATAAAATATCAAAGTCACAAGTGTAAACTGAAATAAAAGCAAAACTGCAATAAATATCAAAATATAAAAAACATAACCAAAAATCCTGCCATTATGTGCAAATATATGGCTTCATAATGACAGTTTCAAATCAACCTGGGTATGGTGTATCTTAGATTTGGATTTTGTCCTAATTCTGTTTTAATAATGCTTATATATTTGGTCTCTTCTGTACTTCATATCCCTCACAGCTCCTATTTCTGTATTTTTTCCAGACAAATTTAGCTATAATGACTGTTAGAAATGCTTTGAAATGTGTTTCTCATTTTAAATAGTAAACTTCTTTCACAGTTCTTAGCTCTTGTTATTAAAAGTAAATGGTCATCTCTGTAAGTGCTTCTGTTCTCATCTACCATCCTAACTTGTAATATTATCACAAATTTATAAGGATATTCACATAATTAATGTGATGTGGCAATGTTTTAATGTTCATCATAAATGTTGCACCAGAGACATCTTTCCTTGAGACAAAACAAATAGGGCATTATAGTTTAAAAGTGAATAAGTGGAGCTGAACAAAAACCTTTTTACACTGAAGACATGACTGATAATCAGATACATGTAAATCCTGCGAAGAGGCCGACGAGGAAACCGATGTAACCCACACCTACAGCTGAAAGGTGAAGCAGAGGTAAGCCAAGTGGGGAAAATGGTTTGTTAACGGCACGGAAAATCCAACAGCATCTTAATCAAGGCCAAAGATGGTTAAAGTGCACAGAAAGGCAAAGTGCTAATACATTGATTGTAAGTGAGTGAGGGTGGTCGGCTTTGAAGGGTTTCCAGTAACACATTCAAACAACATTCATAAAATACCAAATCTTCTGTAGTGAAGCGGAAATTAATTTCCTAAAAGGACTTCCTTTCATTATGAATGTAAGAAAAGCTTCAGTGAGGGGGGCTAAACTGTAATTAGGAAGGCAGTTTTTGCAAAATAAGAAACATCAATTTAACATTCATCTTTGAATTATATCTCCTAAACTGGCCTTCTCTCAGTTCTTAAAACACAGTTCCAGGTCCTCATCCAAAACAATCAGCTTTCTTATCGGTTAAATCCTTGGCAAAGACCTCTTTAAGAGCATATTTTTCCCTTTTACTTCCCTCAGTAATTTAGCACACGGCTTCCAGCTCTTGCAGATGCAATCTGAGGTCTGATTATATCGTGGTTGACTCTGTTTGAAGGTCCCAAGTCACAACACAATTAGCTTGTCTTTATCGTGTCCGGAAATGTAGATTAAGAGCAAAATGTCACCTTACTGAGTACAAATACTATTTAAGGTTACATAATGTGGGCCATATTCCGCCATGACACACGGTGAGGTGCAGAATGTGAGGTCCGGGCAACAGTCTGTTGGCTTGAAGCAGCTGTTCCAGAAAGAAAATAGAGCAGGTTTTATTACCTGTGGACAGAAAGTGACTCCAACAGTGACCGACAAACGCCAGATGTGTGGTCAAATGACAAGGTTGGTGCCATTGCTAGTTTAATTTGGAATAGCATTTATGATTGGTGAGTGGAATATATGCATGTGAACTGTAAATGGCAGCAAAAAGCACTAAAAAAGTTTTCATCATCAAAACACAAAGACCACAAAGTTCAGATCACAATATCTGTAATGGAAACTAACCTTTTGTATTATTGTTAGGGCGCAGTGGATTATCAATGAATGGTTATTTCATTAGGCGAGACAAAAGAGTCAGAGATAAGTCCATCAGTCAGTCTTTATCAATCGTCTTCTCTGTAACTTTTTCTTGGCAACTTTATCAATTCTCTTCTTGGCACCGGAAGGAGCCGTATCGAAAGTATTGAATGCGCTTCATCTCCCAGCAGCCCCAGCGCACAGTTCCTGGATGCTGCTCACCTGACTCCAATCAGACAATCAACCACATGATACTTTAGCCCTTCCACTCTCCTTAGCTTGTTAACATTATGAGTGGGGTCATCTGGACCCCATAAGACAGTGCGCTGAACTTTTTTTTAATCATTGATTTTTGAGTTTCATTAATGTCCATGGCAGACATAAAATCCTGTCCACCTTTGACCACATTTGTCATGGAAGAAATCACACATCAATACATGGATGGAGTCATGTGGACCCCAAAGAGAGCGGAAGGGTTAGCACTGTACAGAGCCTTGCTCAGTGCAAAGTATTGTTTGTGCCAGCCTGCCTGCATTACCGAGCGTTTCTATCTGGACTCGATCTTCTGCGTACCTGACCCTGCTTTATCTCTGGTGGCCTGCCGGCCGCTCTGACCCTTGCCTGGACCCTGACAACTCTAGTCTCGTCTTTGATGCTTCTATGCTTATGATTGACCTCTGAAAGTCTAAACCTGATTTAGCTTTGTGGACTTTTAGCTGTACTTAGTTCCTGTCTGAACTAATTAACCTGCTGCACGTGGAACCAGCTGTCTGCCTGTTTGTGACAATAGAGATTTCTTAGAAATCTCTGCAAAAAAACAGTTAACATTTATGCTCACTAGGTCGGCGAATACAGACCACCGTGCATTCTGTTTAATTAAGTTTAATTTTTTCTTCATAAACCATGTAAGATTTCCTCTTCATAGCACAGTGAATTCATAAATAACGTAGTAAGCATGGTGTCCAAATTGATTTCAAAATCCAGGACATGAAGTAATCCTGCACTGTACAATTCTTGAGTATTTAGAGAGTAGGGAGAGAATTTAAACATAGCCTAGACCTTGTTTGTTAGAAGTATTAGACACTTTAGTGTGTTCAAATTACACACAACTCCCAATGTTATTTTGGAACACATTAAAAAGGAAAATAGTCCAACACGCTATACAATAGCTGGGTTAGCGTATTCACAAAACATCCAGACGTGTTTGCAACGATTAAAAAAATAAAAACAGGACTGACATTTTGACAGAGCGCCATGTTCCTCTCAAAATCAATTCCACTTCAGTAAGCACAACCAGATTAATCCAAATGTAAGATGCTCTGGATTTTAAGGAGCTCTGTTATTTTTTTTAAATACAGTTTTACAAATTGTTTCTCATGGTGCGTAAAACCCTGTATCAGCTGCAAACTATAGTAAGTGATGAAACTGAACCACTGTTCTGTTTTCCCATGAGACACACATCCAACAAGCAGCAAAATTTGAATTTTTTTTGCCAACACTCCCGTTTTCCTCTCGGCACGTCGGAAGAGGTATTTATGGAGCTTTCAGACCCATCCAGCAACTCTTCATCAGAGAGACAATACGACAAACTACTTTTTTTCTGGAGTTGTTGAGGAGCTCCACAGACTGATGTTTACCACATTGTGTTTTTGCTCTTCCTGACACACAGCTGAGGCTGCCTGAGGCGGCTCGCCCCTCTCGCAGCTGAAGCAGGCGTAGACAAGGAAAGAGAAAAGTTCACTGATTCATTAAACTAGTTTATTCGTCCTGAATGCTTATAATATTATAATTTATATTCACTTTTAAACAACTGAATGTTTAGTGGCAATGAGAAAAAAACTCACAAACTTTCACATTTTTGCATGACGACGAATTCCAAACATCGCCAAAAGTGACAACATTTTTGTTTTGTCAAGAGCTGTCTTGGTTTGCTTTTGTCTGAATTCACACAAAAGTGGTGCATTTCAATAAGTGCTAACTTTCAAATTTAGGGCATTTCCCCTGTGGTGGCATATTGTTCAATCCAAGCCAAGTCAGGGTCAACGGGATTTACTGACGGGAGGTGTCTGTGTTTGCCTGCCTTGTTTCAACGGGCCCGCCCACGTCAAGGTGACACTCCATTGTAATTGAAAAATAAACCAGGCTGAATAACAGTAAGTTGAGGCCAGTAAAGTTGAAACAACTGATAAAAATGCAGTTTTAATGAACAACAGGATTCATCATGTTTCTAGGCAGACCAGAGATTCATGTTTGACCTCCACCAGAGTTCCACTCACAAAAGGACTTAAGGGAAAAACAAAGTAATTTGAATCAAGACTACAAATTTGGTTGTAATTTTCTTATTATAAAAAAAGCTTTTTGAACATGGTACTGACATATTTCACATGTGAGAAAGAAAAGTGGGACATTTTTGAGAATTATGGCAGTTACTGTTTTATGACAAAGACGTCAGGAAACTTTAAAACGGATGTTTTAAGAAAGACTTGCTAAAAACTTGCGATTAGAGCATGGGGTTTTGCAGCCATCTGCTCTTAAAACATTAGAAACAGCCTTAATGATGCATGCATTGTCTTTTAATGCTGCAGAAGTCAAATAGTAGGACACAATGTGAGTAATGTTGTATACTTGTATTCAATTCAATGAAAACAGCAGTCGCTGACATGTTATTCAACAAAGAAAGGCTCTAAACTCCTGCATGACTTTTGTGCAGAGTAGAATTCTTATTACAATAAGTGCTTTTTGCGCATTTGCATAAGTTTAGCAAACAAGAGTCTTTCTACAGCCCTTGAAATGCAAAAACAGATTGTATTAGTGGTAATAAAGTTAAACAATGAAAAACATTCATAATGGTTTTAAGCCATTTCCTGTTGAGGAATGCTGCTGTGCTTTTATTTCGATTTATTAAAAATGGGCTGTTTTTGTGTCCACAAATTTGAGGCGTGTTTATATGTTTAGAGCCAATTTTGTAGCATACAAAATATTACAGCACTAATTGTATTATTGACGTTAATTAACACGCTTGTAATTTATTTTATATGTGATTTTTTTTCCTTTAAAGTAACATAAACACAGTTATAATGACCCTCCACTAAATTCAGACACAATGAGCTTAATACGACATTTTATTGATATTTAGATTTTTTTAAGATACTTTTTAATAACACCACTAGCACCATCCTTCGTGTTATAGCGCTCCAATTTGTCTGAGAATGTTTTTTACATCATCTGAATGCAGTGGCCAAAAAAATGACAACCCCCCCACCCATGAGTGCTAGAGGAGAACGCGAGAAAAGCCCATTTGCTGCTGTAAAACACTAAGAGGCTGACCATCAGCCTTCAGCTGAAAGCAGCCTACTGAGGGAGCAGAGAAGACAAGATCAGGGCACAAGAAGCAATAAAATCCACATGGGAGCCCTGACAATAATGTTTCCGTTGGCAGCCAGTTTCCCATCTGTCAAAACCCCCATTTTTACTTACTACCTGCGCAGAAAAAAGACTACAAAACAAAATGAAAAGCATTGTGCAGTGGAATGTACTATATCTTGGGTTGCTTCCTTGATGGAATTGGCTCAGCGTGTATGTGATGTTGTAGGGAGTTTGAGGGATATAGGAGCGTAGCCTGGCTTGGTAAGAAGGCAGGCGAGATAAAGAGAAATGATGTGGCTCATCTTCTGTACCTGTATTCTATCAGCTCGACACAGACTGCAGGTCCTGGCTGCTGAGATGAAAGACTCTCTGGAGGACAAGAGAGACGTTCATGAGTCAGAAGGAAAACGGCATCCTGCTTATCAAATGCCTGGTAACATAATCCCCCCCACGCTCGCGCTTCTTGGGTCTGGACATACTTATGAAAGCTCTGTCACTTCAGATAGGCGGTTAGGAGTCAGAAGTTCTCCACAGCGCAGTAAACTCAAAGCTGGCTGTTTTAAAGCAGATATGGCTCTCTGCCAGGTTTTCCACTGTGCTCTAATTGAGGTCACGTTACAAGTCATTTTGTTCATGTAACTTCTGGTGATGGGATGAAACAAGAGGAGAGCCACCAAAAAGAGTTCAGCTAAAGACGGAGGGGGTCATCCCTGAATAAATCTTTTAGATTCAAATGCACCCACTCCTCCTGTACGGCCCACAAAACCAGCTTTGACATTAAAAGCATGGGGTACGGAAGCAAGAAGAGACATCAAAGTGGGGATTTATTTATTTTTTTTTTTATCAAGCAGATTCAATTTGTAAGATTCACAATGATGAGAACAAATGAGGACCAGTGGAAAAAAAACTTTATAACATGGATTATGAACAAAAAAGTCCCACTCCAATCATATTTAATCTGTTGTAAAAGCATTACCAGTAGTCCTTCATTTATGATAGTAACATTTTTTTAAAAAACAAATCGTTTTCTAGGACATAGTTCCTGCAGAGCGGCAGAACTTGACACCAAGTTGTGGTAAGAGCACTGTTGGTGGGAAGTAAGCCTCAGATAATATCCCACCATCCCTTTATTTACACTCTTTCCCACTAGCTTCCAGTCCTTCACAACCCCAAGCTTACATTAGTGGTGCAACAAAATTGCCGAGCAATATTCAGCCGTACAGAGTCTAGTTTGGACGAGGAACGTGAAGACGTTCATGTAACTTTTTATCTGCGAGTGGGTGCATCAGAAGGGAGCGGAGCAAGCAGCTGTGTCGCCAGATCGGGCAGTTTTCTGCTCATTGGGTGGTCTTGAATTTGATATTGTGGGTAAAATATGCTTTGGGACGGTGAACATAAGTTGGGTGAATTTGGTGTCAAATTGGTAGTTTTTCTTTTTCTTTTTAAAGGGTAATAAAACAGTAAATCAACTTTTTCTGGCTATTAATCTCTATGAATGAGACTTTAAAAATGCTGTATGTTGGTCTTAAATAAACTTATTTAATTCCTGAAATTATAGTCTAAGTGTCTGTATGCTGCCCCCTACAGGTTGAAACACAATATTACTGTTGAATTTTGTGATTGGTCAACTTGTGTAAGTCCCATGTCATTTCAGAAGTTTCACGTCATCATGCTCTGCAGCTCCAGTTTAAAAGCCCCGCCTCTCTTTCAACACTTGAGACCGAGAGTTTAATCTAACCCCCCGACACCAAGAGCATTGGAGCTAATACAGAGTGTTTGACACACTTTTTTTTTATTGGAGTGGGTCTTTAAACCCAGCAAACTTTAAAAAAATCACGTGTTCACTGTCTGCAGAAGTGCAAAGGGGTCAGGGGTTAAAGCTCATCGTGTGTTGACAGCAACATTAAAGAAACCCCATCATGTCTGAACTGCAGTCAATTTCATCTCAAATCAGGTCTCATTTTCACTTCTGTGCTCCTCCATGTCTGTTCAGGCTCCTGGAGCGAGGTGATGATTTACACAGCCAGCGCAATCAGTCGAATTTTTCTTTTCAGGATTTCAGCTCTCCAAACAGGAATCTGCATGGTCCTTCACTGCAGAGCTGGTAGTTGTTCTGCCTGCATTAGTGCCACAAACCTCCCCCTCCCAACGTGACCTGGCTCCTAGGCAAACATTTCCATGGGAGCATAGAGGGATTTCTTCTGCACAACTTTGCAGCACAGATTGTATGTTAAGTAAAGGTCTTCTATGGTCAACCACAAACCCATAAAGGCCCTTTTAACCTATCAAGCGAGAGAAAAATCGACCAATGAATGATGCATTACAACTTCCAAATGACCTTTTAGTGCTTGTATTTAAATTTACCAACATTGTAAAAGAAATACCAGGATAAAAACACATGTTTTGACTTAAAATCAATCTTTTTTAAATCAACTATAACCTATAATTACATCATAAAATGTTACATTAAGTTTTGTGTGCTTTCTGCTATGAGCTCAATGGAAACACATTTTTCTCTTTTTGTTAGTCAAATTAAAGGATGAAGATGTAGTTTATCTCAACATGTTTTGACCTCTGGCCTGCAGTCTTCCTCAGAGGGTTTGTGCCCCTCATGACATCACTATCAGCTGTTTATTAAAGGTGAGGCAAACCTAGACAAACCTGTCAGTGAACCCTCCATCCTGTTTTTGTCCTTAAAAAACGAGCATTTCATGGGGTGTCAGCGTGGACACCTCCCTCATCTCAGATTATGGTGTCGTTTATATGTTTCATTACAAACTGCTGGTAGTGACAGGTCATTATGGTGCATCCATCCATCTTCAGAACCCACCGAATCTATTATGGGGCCACAGGACTGCTGGAGCTGTTGTTAGGCAAAGGTAGGGTACACCCTTAACTGGTGGCCAGTCTGTTGTGGGGTTACAGAACCACATAGGGACCATTTAGATTCACCAATTAACTGACAAAGCATGATTTGGGATTGTACGAGGAAGCCAGAATGCCCAGAGAAAACCCAAGAGGACCTCACCGCAGACAACAACATGGCCCCAAGATGGCGCTAGAGGCTCATTAGCCAGAAGTCCTCAACTAAAGTTGAGAAGAAAAAAAACACCAGAACCGGGTGACGGTTACAGTTAGGGTTAGGAATTCGCTAGTATAGATACCCAAATTCAGTTGCAACGTACCCATTTCTGGCTAATGATTAGTTTAATGATGTGTTTGACAGCCATCTTGTCTGCAACCAGGTCCCCTTCGAGAAAACTCAAGCACGGAGAACTTAAGATCACCAACTGAAAAAGTCCAGAATGGGGTTTCAACCAGAGCCTTCTTACTGTGAGGCGAGAGCACCAACTACTACGCCAATATGCAGCACAAAAAACGGCAGGCCAATGGTCAAAACATATGCTTCAGTGTGACCAAAAAATAAAAAATAAAAGGAAGGCAAAAGAACTTGGATTCTCTTCTGAGTGGGGAAGATGTTCCAGTTGCTACTCCAAAAAAAAAACATGTTTTTGGTGTTTTTAACATGTTCTTGCATCCTTTTCTGATTATGGAGGACAGTTAAACTTAAAATAGCATTTCTGTGTATTTCTTTCATCGAATCATTGTAAATCAGGAGCAGACCAAATGCAGTTGGCAAAAGCTAACAGCAGTGACGCGAAAGCTACAGTTGTCATTCCACAAGCTCTCTGCTCCACTCCATTCTGATGCATCAGCTTGTAGACAAAAAGATCCATTAATGTCTTTGTTTTCCTCGTCTGATCTGGTATCTGCCTCAAAACTGCACAGGTGAATAGCTTCAATTTTGCTCGATATTTTTGCTGATAATAGCTAATAATAATGTTAGGTTGGGGGAGTGAGGAGCTGTAAGCTAGCGGGAGGAAAACAAGGATACTGGGACGTATGTGAAGGCTAACACTGTGTGATCAGTCCCATCTACAACTTAGAGGCACATTAACTATTGCCGCTCTGCAGATACTATGTCCAAAGAAAACAACAAGTTTTAGTTAATTTGTCTAAAAACTGTATCATCTTAATTAAAAGACTTGGGAATGCTTTTAAAAAAGATCAAAAGAGGGGCGTAGTGGGATTTCCCAGTGTTTATGAAGAGCATTTATTGAATGTAGGATAAGCAGCTAAAAGGTGAAGATCAAAGAATGAACCCTCCCCAACAGACGATTCTAAAACCTTTAAATGCAGCTTAAATTTCATGTTAGTGTCCCCAAATGACCCGAAGGTTTCAAGGCATTGACTACAAGCTCTTCCGAAAGAAAAAACAGAACTGAGAGTTGACTTCAGTCTCCTTTTTCTGCCAGAAAAGCGGTGCTGATTTTTGTTATTCAGTGCTTGTAGAAGATGTGAGAAGAAGATGAAAAGACAGGAGGTAAAGGACAGCTCCAAACACCCGGCAGTTCAGCTGGCAGACTGACCCGGAAATGCAGCGCTGAAAAGAAGTAGTCTGATGGGGAAGCAGAACTGAGCGATCGGAAGGTGGAGCCGGTTCTGTTTGAGGTCAGTCTGGAGAATTTGAAGCTAATTAAGCAAAGAAGAAGCCTGCATAAGATCCACAACAAAACACACAGCACTGCACCACATGCTGCACAACATACTGCTGATTCAACGTTGTCTTCAGACAGAAGTCCCCTCTGATCTACTGCAACACCGACAAATACAGGAGAACATTTCAGCCAGTGTAAAATCCACAATGATTCTCTATACTCACTCCATGACTTTTTATTAACCAACTCAGTCTACTGCCACAATTTAACACCCATTCTTCTGAATTTATTGCAGTATTTCTGATTTAAACTGAGCTGAGCCATGCTGGTAGAAAGAGTGATCTAAAGCTCAGCCCAAAGACCTCAAAGGTCACACAGATCAAGTGAATCAGTGATGCTTCATGCCTGTCATGAGAGGGTCTTAAACATTCAACAAAGTCATTACTTTTCAACGTGCAAATGTTTGAAATTATGCTTTTTTTGCATGACACTAGGTCAGGAGCCTGCAACCTTCAACACTTGAAGAGTCATTTGGGTAAATTTATCACCAACCGTAACCCAGTAGAAGCCACAAAGTCCTTTAAAAGAATAGGACACTATTATCCTTGATGTTCTTACTATTCTGATCAATTAAAATTAATCTATGGGCTTTTTGAGATTAAATTGTTCACAAACAAAGAGAAAATTGCCTATTTTTCAAAATATGAAATAGTTTATAACTTGACAAAAGTCGACATGACTTAATTTCAAAATAAAAGACATCTTGCATCATGTAGGATTATCTCGTTTTTTAACAAAAAATATCCTTAAATTTGTTCAAAGTGTAGACGTTTTGGCTTAAAATGTTGTACACCTTCATTCAGGTTGTGCTTAATAACCTCAAACTGATTTTCTGCAGTCCATAACACTCAAAACTCTTAAAATATTTTAGTCTGGCTTTGTCAAACCACAGCGCCAAACCACTTGATGGGTTGTTGGAGCATTATGGGTAATGTAGTCAAGAGTCTCACTGAGTGATATGCATGATTCTTTCATTTCTTGTGAATTAGTTAATTAAAGTTTTAGTTAGCTTGCTTTACTTTATTAATTTTCTTTTTACTTTACAGTTACTTTTTAAAATAAAAAAAAACTTTGTATATTTCTTTAACTGGAGAGCCACAGGAAACTCAGGTTGCAGACACCAGCTCAAAGTTATTTAATCTCTTCTGCTTCTCTGGGAAAACTGCTGAGAAGAGTGACAAAAATCTGTCATTTAAATCTAAATGTACTTGCTTTTGTATTTAATGATTTTTTCTCAACTATTACACTAACTCCTGGCAAAATTACAGTTGCAACTCTTTAGAAATGACATTACTTTCCTAACCAGTTATTAATTTCCTGACTCCTAACTGAAAATGTCCCAAAGAGGGTTTGAGATTCCCTCAATGATTCTCTGCCTACTTTGAGTCAAAATTTGTTGTTTTTTCAATATTCCTCCCACATGTCAGCAAGTTGCTGCGACTTAATCAGTGGACTAAATCACTTCTGTCGAATGCTGCTCGTCTGCGGTCTTGTTAGAGCTGAGCCCTGGCGAGGTCTAACCGCCACAGGCTTGATGTCATGTTGAAAATATCCTCAATCCAGATCATACTTTGTGTTTTCAATTAAAATTGTTTGAGATTAAACTCAAAATTGCTCTTTTCATGGAAATCCAGATGGAAAAAACTTAAGCTTCAAAAGCTAAAGATCCAACAGCACAACTGTGCAAAAAATGAATTGCGTTTCTAGACATGCAGATTTTTAGCACAATAATTGGCCCAAACTAACTTCATAGAAGCATCAAATGCATAATGTAATCATTCAAGTCTTTAAAACTCTTAGCCTGATGCAAAAAAGGAGTAAAAATAAACGTGAACTCTTGAGAGAACACGTTTAAACCTTTTAATGACTTCCCTGTGTCTAACAGGCTTGTCAGCAGCAGCAGAAAGTGTGATCCAGCGTCTGTTTTGGCACTCACAGCAGCTGACACCAGAGAAACAGTGTGACCAGCAGGAACATGCAGGGACAGTTCTTTAAAAACCTTCATTACATCTCTTGATGTTTATTTGGCTCCAAAATCATATTACCTTAGATTCCACTTCAAAGCAAAAACATGAAGGATTTTTTTTTCTGTATAGCTGGAAATAAATTCTGGCGTCAAGGGGTTAACAATACAACTACATAAAACTTAGCTTGCTCGTTTTATGCTAAAAGAGACTGAAATAGAAACAAAGCAACAATTGTCTTCACTTCAGCAGGAAACAGTGAAGAGCTCAGCTAGTTTGTTGACGAGAAACAAAAGTGCAGTTCACTTTGCATCTGCAGGAATCACAGCTTTGTGATCCTTCTCCCATCCCTCACTGTCCATCTCTCCTGGGAGACAGCAGCCAAAACCAGCAGCAGTCCGGTAGCTCCCCCTCCCAGCTCAGCAGCCTCCCAGACCCCCCCATCCCCCTCCACCTCTTTTCATGCTCCATTCATTTTCCATGAAGTGACAGTTTCAGGTTATACATACAGTGGCGTCAGTACTAAAAGCCTCATCCAGCTTTGTGTACCACTATAGAAAACAGACCTCCAATGAGATTAGCGTCTGCACATTAATCATTGCAGGAGGGCTAAAGCTGCAGGAGCCCGTTTCCCTCTAAACAGCCAGGGGGGAGGACAGCATGGCTTTCCCATTGATTTTCGTAAAACTTCTAACACAGAGCAGGATAAACTGGAAGCAAAGGTAGCCTGATCATAGCAGATCCAATGCATGAGGTATTTCAAACCACTGCAGGTCATGTTTGCTGTGACTTCTTTTAAAATTAAGGGTGTATTCAGACTAGAAAAGTCTGTTGGTCCGGACTGATTCCACTTAATTTGGTCCTGAACCTTCCATTTGGTCTGTATTCAGACTGCCGTCAACCAGACATTTCTGTTGCTGGTAAACAAAAACATGCAACTAAAGATTTCTTCAGTCATTGGCCATTGAATGAATGAGACAAAGAATAATGGAAGTCCTATACTTTGCAAAACTTGTCAGGACAAATCTTAATCAGCTTCAGGTTTGCTACTTTGCTACGGTGGAGGCATGCTGCAAGACGGTTACTGAGGAGACGACGGCTATGAAGGTACACCGATATCTTTCCCTCTCACATGATTCGATACGCACCTCGATACATGATTCTTGCATCAATACATAAAGGATTCAACTAACTTTTTGATTGATTGATTGATTGGTTTATTTCAAGCATAGAGTATGACATACAATCGATGCTGAGGTTCTCTTTGGGAGTGACCAGGATGGATAGGATCAGGAATGAATACATCAGAGGGGCAGCACATGTTAGAGGTTTTGGAGATAAAGTCAGAGAGGCCAGACTGAGATGGTTTGGACATGTTCAGAGGAGAGACAGTGAATATATTGGTAGAAGGATGCTGAGTCTAGAGCTGCCAGGAAAGAGGTCTAGAGGAAGACCAAAGAGGAGGTTTATGGATGCAGTGAATGAAGACATGAAGGTGGCTGGTGTTAGAGTGGAGGATGCTGAAGACAGGCTTAGATGGAGGAAACTGATTCGCTGTGGTGACCCCTGAAGGGAAAAGCTGAATGGAAAAGAAGAAGAGTATGACATACAATTATTTCAAACTCATGACAGAAATTATGAAATGCACTGATTTTAAAATAAAAAAACAAGCAAAAAAAACAAAACACACTTTTTGACCATACGACACAATCCGATTCTTTTATGAAAAACTCTCAAATCTAGATATTTTCTTATTCATGTGGCATTTAAAGCTGTAAATGATCATGCATGGCATTTGTCAGAGAAATATATTCAGGTATTGAAGAAGTAAGCTTATGATTGGATGTCTTTTTGTTTGCATTGCATGTACATCGAAAGACAAAGACACAAGAAAAAAAACAGAAAGAGAAACTGCAGTTTGACAGAAATCGATTATTTTCATCTTGAGTGATTTTATACTTTTTGACCAACATATTCTTGTTCATATATGTTGTTTTCAAACAATACTGGAGTTGGTCGATCAATTTCCAATAAGTATCTATTTTTTATATCTCTAGCCGATACTGCTGTTACTCCCACTGCCCGATTGATTTTTTGATACGTATCTAATATCTTTACATATCTACTGATAACTGTACTTTCATAGCTTCATAGATTGTCGGGAAAACAGTGTGAGAAACAATCTGTATTACCTTAAAAGTTGTTTTAATCAGCCTGCATTCATTTGATCAAATTTCAGTGAGTTGCTGTGTCTCATTGTTGCTCCACGTTTCTCCATTTGTTCCACTCCGAGCATGGAGTCTATTCAGATTGAGGAATCTCAGAGCAAACTGGAGCTCAGTCCGATAGGAAACAAACCAAGAAAGATGGGTTCGAGAGCGGTTCCTGGTCTCAGACCAGGGTCCACTTGGGTGTATTCGAAGTGAAACTGGTTAACTTGAAGCAAACCAAATGTATCAGTGTGAGCACACTCTCATGGCTGCATGAGGAGGATGGTGCTGCCTCCCTGAGGACCAAACATCCAGCATGCCATCTCCATCTCCCTCTTTTATTACTCTTTGGATCAGTGAGGGTGCCTCAGCCTGTTTCCAAAAACAAACCTTAAGCCCAAGGCCCCTTCGGGCAATCCTGTCCCCCACCGACCAGCTGAACTGTCCTTGTCAGCTTCTTTAATAACAAAACAACCTCCGGAATAATTCAATTGTAACGCTTGGAGTCAGAAAGTGCTCAAACAGCTGTCGCAATAAAAAGGCCATTTCCTTCTGGCAAACAGTCTTTCACAAACAATGGAAAAATATTTGGCTATAAAGGCAAATGTGTCAGGGGAGAGCTTTCCTTATTGTGTGCTGCTGTTGAGCTGCTACCCGTGAACAACGGCGGCGAGAGAAAGCCGAGAACGCTAAAGACTGTTTTAACTCAAGTCCTTTTCGTGTTAAATACTCAGAAGGATGAAGCGTAGTAACGGCATGCCCCTCCCCTCTACTCCCCTCCCCTCATCCAGGGTGTAACTTCATCACACTCAGGTTTAAAGATGTGGAAATAATGCAGTCTGTCAGCATAAGCACACCAATTCAAGGTGTTCTTCATCACTCATTTATGCACTCTGTCTGCTACAGATGAGATTCAGAGGAAGCGGCAGAACCCCAGAGTCTGTGAAGTCCACGGACTAGAAAAAAATGAGGCTGACAAAAACCAATGTGAGCTCTCTTTAAGTAAACCAAACTGGGAAAATGAAAAAGCGTAAGGAAGCGAGTAAAAATAAAAAAAACTGGGCTCCAAGAAGCACAGATGGAGAGATGTAAATTTGTCTTTCACTGCTAAGTTAATCAAAAAGTAAAATTGTTCATTTTAACTGCACTTAGCGTCATTTTGGTGCTCATCCATCAGCTTTGCAACAGAATGCATCCCACACCTGCTGTCAGATCACAGCCAGCCATCCACACTCGGCACGCAGGAATCCCTGCGTCTGTTTTGCACAACCAACACTAGCATCAAGTCTGACCTTTTTGGAGGGATGGAGACACATTATATGTCTCCCTCCACACACACACACACACACACACACACACACCCCCACACACAGTGGGATGTGGACACATCAGTGGAGAGGCAAAAAAAAAAGAAAAAACATCAGTCAATAAAGCCGAGCAGGCTCACCTTTGAGGATGCTCTGGCCGTGCAGCACATCTCCAGAAACAATCACCGTGTAGAAGTTCTGGGAGAAGCCTGGTCTGCATGAAGTCTTTGGGGGTTGGCCTGTCTTACTCCCCTGAGGGAGGAAAAAAGGAGAAAAATGGAAAATAAGCCTGGTAAGCAGTGGTAAAGAGTATAATTAATCTAGTCTCGCACGCTGATCTCACAGCCTTTCCGAGCAGATGCTGAAGCTCACAGTCTTCCTCACCTCAGTGAGTGATTGACTTCGCAAGGCCGCATGTTTCACAGCATCAAACTCAACATCTGGGACTACAGACACCTGCTCTGCATCACTGCAAAGTCTCAGGAGACATGCTGGAGTGCTGCACAAAGATGGAATGCATTATCTTAATGATCATCATCCAAACCTGATCAACACTGCTGTGCCAGCAATCGCCAGGCTCTCCGCATTGTGGAGAAAGACTGTTCATGTTGAGACATTCTGTGCATGCTCTGCTCCTGGTGTGTGTGAGGGAGAAACGCTCACAGGGATCCACCTGACTCACTGCAGCAAGTTCTCCTCAGGAGTAAAATGACTCCAACCCTGCAGGATGTCTGTCCTCGATGTACCAAAGTCTGAGAACCAGACTAAGCTGCAAGTGACCAAACTGACAGATGATTACAGAAATCGTCTGAATTTCAGCCTCAAGGCGCGACTTGAGCAGAATTACGCACAGAAACTAGTCCTAATAAAGCACTGCAGCCGACGGAGGAGAGGATGGAGCCCCCGAGTACTCTGTGACTTTTTCTGCACCAGTTGGACCGGGATAAAAACCCACAAACTGTGCAGCTTCAGGCTCCGCTGCATCTCCTTTACCGCCAATGGCGCAACACAATGAGGCAAAGAGGACGCTGCGCCGCCACTTTGGAGAGCTCCCGCAGCTCCTGCACGGCTCAAGGAAACACTACAGCAGTGCAGCACTTCCAGCGTGGAGACGAGGAATGAACTCATCTTACCCAGGATGCGCCCGCAAGTAAGCCGCACGCCAGGATGACGCGGCTGACGTCCATCTCTGCGAACCCGCCGGTCAGAAGAGAAAAAAAGAAGAAAAGAGGAGCCGTCTTCCTCATGAACACCTCAGTAATTCCTGCGCTTCCTCCCCGGCCGCTCAGCGAGAGAACGTCCCTACTTGTCTGGCGCAAAAGTGCTGCTGACACGGAGATGCTGCGCTCGGTCCCGAGCAGCCAGAGCCCATTGGATGACGGCGTCACTACGACCCCTCCTACCCCAGCGTGGATCAAGGCAGGCGGTGCGCGCTGCCTGCGCGCCGTCATGATGCCACTTTAGGGATCTATTCGCTGAAAATGTATTTTCCAGTCTATTTAGATTCATATTTTGACTTCAGATGGAGCAGAGGCGGTTCTGGCTGTGTGAGTGACAAGCAACCATCCGAGCCCTTTCATGTGTCCATCAGCTAACTGGAGTCTATTTCACACCCCACTTACCCTCTCTGGCCCTGATCCAGAACAGCAAGAGCGCAGAGGTATTAACTTTTTGCCTCTTTCTATAGAAGACTGACAGATTGGTGGTGAATAAAACCTTTAAGTGAAATAAAGTGCAATATCAGAAGATTGTGTGATCATCGAATTTCCATTTCATGATCCTTTGGTCCAGAAATTGGGCTTTGTGAAGGTCCTGTGATACAGAATATTGTGTTCTCTCTTTTTTAAATGCACTCTTGGCAGTGTTGAGGTAAAGTAATGAATTACTCATATTTAATTACTTTTGTCAGTAACAGAGTAACAAATTCAGTTCAAATCCCATTAATTAAATTACAGTTAACCCCTAATGACGTAATTACTCACATTTTAGTGCAGTGAAACCATCTGTGACCAATAAAAAGAATTAGTTTGTTGACTCTTCGTTAGATGAAACAAAACTGGTATTAATCTTAAAAAAGTGCATAAGGGCTAATGCAGAGCTTGGAGATTGGTCAAAGTAAGACAAATGGAAATGTGTGTGTGTGTGTTTTTAGGGACATTTAGAGATATTCAAATTATTTACAATT
>NC_050516.1:779397-801271 GCF_002922805.2 Oryzias melastigma | reverse complement strand
AGGCAACAACATTGAAAGCGCAAGCTATGTCCTGGAAATGAACATTGTTCCATCTAATGCACATTTCTTATCTGGTGAAATTACACTGAAAAAAGTGAAACGTTAAATCAATTAACAAAAGATCTATAATTTGTTACAATTAAAATGATTAGTTTTTATCCAAGTAATTTTTTAATTGAGTTGACCATCAATTCAATATTTTAATTTGATAAAATCTAACTTTTAATGCAGCAAATTAGAGCTTTTGTTAACTGATCCAATGTTTCACTTTTTTCAGAGAGTGAGGCGCTGCTAAAAAACTGAATGCCCTTTTGTAGCCTCTATCCATGGTTTTATTTTGTGGAAATTTACAGAATATTTTTGTCTATACTTGCTTTTTTCCATTGAGACTGTATGAGTGGAAAAAAAGTAAAGTAATGAGTATTGAATTACTTTTTAAATTAGGGAACGATTAACTAATTTAATTAAAATTTCACCATTAAGTAATAAAAGTAAAGCAATCAATTACTCTTTAAAAGTAATTTACCCAACATTGACCATTAGCATTTGTTTCAGCTAACCTGGGTGATCAAAACTAAACTCTTTCAAAATACTGGAACACAAATACAAATCTGGCCATTGTGCTGTGGTAGGGCTGTGATTGTAAAGCGCTTTGGACCTTCAAGGAGGGTATGGAAGTGCTATACAAATATAGGCCATTTACCAAATCTGACTCTAAGTGACATTTCTGGAAGAAAATTATCAGAATTTTTACAAATACTGAAAAGAATAGAAACCTCCAAAGAACAAAATAAAATTGGAACTCTTAAAACGATGTGTAAATTCTTAAAGATCAAATCTGATTATCTTTTGAGTTATTTAAAATCAATCCCAGAGGTATTTTGATTATAATAATGGAGTTTTAAGCTAAAACCATAAACCTGTGTTGTTTTCTAGGACATAATTTCTGCAGAGCGGCAGTAGATCATTATTTCAGTCTATTTTACAACAGACTAGGGAAATAAAGACATAAATGAATCTATTTATCTATAAGTGGATGCATCGGAATGAAGTGGACCATTGGCCAACTCGGTGTATTTTCTACATCATTATACGATCCTTTTACAATTGGTATTTGTTCATCTGCTTCTGATTCACATCAATTTGAATAAAGACCAACTCAGAAATGCTAAATTTAAGATTAACTTTCTCAGTATATGTCCTCTTTCATCAGAAAAATGCTACAAAAACATGTTAGAAACACCAGTGGGTTTCTAAAGCAAAAAAATCTGAAGTCTTATAATGTCAAACTCTGAGAAATGAGGCATACTTCTTTGAAGTTAAAAGTTCCAGAATACAGATATTTTTTTCATAAGTTAGAATCCTGAGATTTTGTCAAACTGTAAGAAAAAGTTTCAAACTTTAGAAAAAAATATAAAAGTTTGAGCCTAAGATCAAAGGGGAAAACATTCTACATTTTCTTTCAAGCATTATTTTAAAAAATAACTTCATTAATTTCCATTTTTGTTTCACTGTTTTCATTTTTGGCTGAAATTTCAACTTCATTCATTGTCCGGATATAGAAATAAGTTCTGCAACAAACATTTGCACTGCGCCTTTAAAGCCTGCAACAGTTTAATAATGTTGACATTTTCAAACCCTCAGATCAGTGCCTCTATTTCCATATCTAAGAGGTCATGACAATTTAATCCCATCAAAAAGAATATGACAGTGCAGCAGTGTCAATCAGCAGAGCCCAGAGTCTGCCCCTGTCACTGCCATTCACTCTACGGCTTTAATACCACCACTAACTCCTGCACTGATGGAGAAAATCCTTGTCAGTTCACACTTTTTGCTTAATTCTGTTTTTATTTTAAACATAACAGTCGAAAATAAAATGCAAAGATGAAAATCAGGAAGTATTTCTAGCAAAGCTGATTTATCCGACAGTGGGAGTTTCTGTCCAGAAGGTGGGTTTATCCAAGGTCACAGATGTCAGATAGACTTTCCGCTCATCCCTCTTCAGGGCCTTCCGCTTTTACAACACTGAAAAAAACATTAGAGTCACTCTGTGACATGGATTTAAACTCAAGTCGAGGACAGTAAACAATGACTCGTAAAGATAATGTCATAGCTCCTCTTGTGGGAGCAAATTTTGGGCAGGAAGAAGACTGAGACAATAACAGAGTTCACTGAGAATGGCACGTCTTCAAAGAGGAAAACACTCTTTTAAATGTTTGACTGTAAATCTATCAAACTTTTACTTTGAAACTACAGCACTGTGCTTTGTCTTTGGCTTGTTTGTCAAAAGAAAATCTTTCAAATGCAATTTTAATAAAAAGTATGAAAGTTTTTCATTAATAAAAGCTGTCCATGCCTACTAGGCTCCATGTGGAAGAGTAATCGCCACTTTGTGCAGCCATCTGAAGAAATTCAAGACATTTGGGACTCAATGAACCACTATGAGGTTTAAGAAGAACTCAGGGCCCCACTTGACTAAATTACAGTCAAAGCTAATCATTCCACAATAGACTATGAATTCAAAGGAGTTAAAGGAGAAAGATACTGTTGAGAAAATAAATAAATAAAACAAACTATAATGAAACACAAAAGCGTGCAACAAAATCAACAAAAAGAAGAAGTTTTAGAGTATAAGTTGAGGTTTTCTTTCCACAGTTTGGCTGGAGGTGCAACTTATGTGATCAAAAACAAAAAAAAATAAGCTAGGGCGCTGTAGATGAGTGTATCAAAATTGACTACTGACAGCAACACAGAAGAAGAAGCTCCACTCAGTTTTATGCGTAATCTGGACTTGTGAAAACATCAATCAACCTGGCCGGGATTTTATTGTGACAGGCCCCTCAATAACAACCGCATCACTAGATCATTTCATGCTTTCCTTCCCTCTACTCCGCTGTGGGTTGGACGTCCTCTAGCTCGTGTTCGTCAACTTTGCCATGCCAAAAACACAACATCCACACCAGGAAACAAATACATTCCAACCTGCTCTCCGGTCAGGTTTTTTTGTTCTGGGATAAAAAATCAGCTGTTTCACAGGATGGCGAGCTAGTCATCAAAGAACTCTCAGGAAGGACACCTGAACTTAACTGGAAACTTAAACTGGAACTTAAAGTTCCGTCAGGAAGGATTAAAAATATCTGGACAATCAAACCCAAGACTGAATCCTTTATGTTTAATATTCTGTTTGTTTTGTCTTGTTTCAACACAATCAACTGATTATTTTTACTCCTTTGTTGCGTTTTTCATTCACACACTCTAGGCTCATCGAGATGAACACTCCGTCTTTGCGCCTAGTCCCAGACAAGCGTTACATATGCAGCGTTCTCACTGGGTTGGGAAAGGTGCTTTCAAGTCTCCACTTCCAATAGAAAGTCTATTGACATCTGTATATGTCCGTTTCAGGCTTCTGCATTTGAAACTCTCACATTTCTAACAAGTTTTAAATCTGTTTTCAGGCTCTACATACAAAACGTGTCCAGTGAAGGCACATTCAAGTTAAACCATGTCAAACTTTGACCAATCGGGACTCGAATTTGGTAGTGGCATATGGATGGCATCCCTTGTAATTCAGGAAATCGCTAAACGTTTGAAAATCGATCATGAAGGAGGAATTAATATTTACAGCTTGTGCCCGGATAAAATTATATGACACCAAGTCTTTCAAGTATTGGAATAGAGCTGCGAAATTAAAAGCCTGGAGCAAGATTAGCTTCGACATTTCACCCCAAGCGTCTTCTACATGTGCTAGTATCAAGTATCAACTGTCCAGTGTGATCACCATACGTTAAAGTGCAAGAATCCCCGTTTTGGGCGGAGTTGTTCCAAAGTGACACAAATGAGGAAGAATTCAATGGATTTAGTGATTTGAAGTGATAAAAACAGTTTAGTTGACTTGAAAACAATTCCATTGATTTGGATGTTTTTATCCGTGTTTGGTTTGATGTATTGGTTTTTACTTAGATTTACTACCTTTCCTTTGAATATTCATATCGGTTAGCACTCACCTCAGCTGTTACAGTCTATTATAATGAATGTTAATTCAAGCATTTAGATGCTGTTTGGTCAAAACCTTAAGCCTGTTTCTCCAGTGTGCCAAGTATCGGTTTAGCTTCGTAATTGATCCATTAAATTATCTGTTTCTGCCAATTCTTTCAGAGATCTTTTTATGTGGATCCTCCACAGCCGCATTTCTTCTGTCTGCTCCCTGTCTGCGTGCTGCATCAGGTCGTCTTCTTTAAGCTCCGATTATCTCATATTTCTGCTTTAGTAAGAAAAGACAACGTTCTGCCTCTGATGTATGAACGCAGCGAGAGCCATGAAATTATTGTTTTGCTGAATTAAAGGAAGCTCACAGCTGGTTCTTCACTCCGTGGATTTCACATGGGCTCAGAGAAAGTCTGCCATATCCAGAAAGCAAAGCAACCCTTTCAAGTATGAAGCATTTGTTGAATAAAAACACCATCTGGGAACTTGAAGTGATTTGGTTTAGGGCCGTTTTGAATTATTAAATAAATTTCACACAACAGGTCTCACATCACTTTTGCTGGAAGTACAACCTGAAGAACTCCATGCATGTGGAAAAAATGTGGTTATGCATTCCTGAAAAAAACCTTCTTTGCTCTTCTGTGGACAGTTTTTGTTAACTGGTTAGTGTTGGATTGAAATACATGTTTTGGAAATAAGACGATAAACTAGAACCTCTGAAGCTGTCAGGGTTGATGGTTGACGGGAACATGCCATTTAAAGGGTAGCTAAACAGCGAAGTTGGAGGCTGACTCCACTCACAGCAAAAATGCAAAATTCCAGTCAAAGGGGTGGAGCTTGGGAACAGGATGGTTATCATTACTGGAGATCATGACGTGGAACTTCTGAAATGACATGGGACTTAAATGGTTTGTCCAATCACGAAATTCAACTGTAGTACCTCGTTTCAACCTGTAGGAGGCAGCACACAGACAGTTTTGACTAAAATTTTTAGAATCAAATCAGAATACTTTATTTATCCCAGGGGGAAACTGCATTTACAGCAGAGCTCCTGTCACCAAATTGCGACAGCCCGATAAGAATTGGAATACACAAGAGAAAGAGAAAGGTATTTACAATACATTCAGTGTGAATTTGTTGTGTTCAAGATATACATGTGTATGAGAAGCTGTTGTATAAGAGGATGCTTCGCAGTTACTTGAGCATCCTTCTTTCCATTACTGTCTCTGAGGAGTCCAGCTTCACTCCCACAACGTCCCCTGCCTTGGAGATCAGTTTATTCAACCTATTGCCATCTGTAACCCTCAGACTGCTGCCCCAGGACACCACAGAAAACAAGATGGCACTTCAGATCACAGACTTATAAAACATCTTCATCATAATGTTTCAGATGCTGAATGAGCTGAGTCTCCGAAGGAAGTATAGCCGCCTCTGACCTTTTTTGTGCTAAGCATCAGTGTTCCGACCCCAGTCAAGTTTACCACTATGTCTGACACGAACATGCAGCCGCACATACTGCAGCCTTCCAGTCAGGTAGTCAGTGATCCAGGACACAAGAGGGGTATCAGCCTGCATCTCCAGCAACTTCTCACCCAGCAGAGCTGGCCTGATTGTGTTGAATGCACTGGAGAAGTCAAAAACATGATCCTTGCAGATGTGGACTGCTGATCCAGATGTGTGTACAGCTTGTCCATCATGTAGATTACAGCATCCTCTACTCCCAGGTGGGGCTTATAGGCAAATTGTAAAGGGTCCAGAAACTTGCTAACTATGGGCCTTAGCTGGTCCAGGACTAGCCACTCTAGAGTCTTCTTGATCTGTGATGTCAGTGCCACTGGCCTGTAGTCCTTATGGCTCCTAGGTGAAGGGGTCTTTGGGACCGGAACGAGACAGGTTGTTTTCCGCACCATTGGGACCCTCTGGAGTCTGAGACTCAAGCTGAACAGCCGGTGTAAGATTCCACACAGCTGGGGGGCACAAGCATTTAGCATGGCAGGGCTGATGCCATCAGGGCCCACTGCCTTGGCTGAGTGAAAAGCTCTCAGTTGGTTTCTGACCTGATCAACAGTCAAGGGATTAAGAGAAACTGGTTGGGCAAGAGGATGGGAGGATTCCGCAGGATGAGATGTGAAGTGTTGCGGTTGTAGGTGGATGTTAAAATGGGTGGGGATGTGAGGCCATCGTAGGAGGAGGAAGGGGAGGTGATTATATCCCACAAGGGGTTAGATGGGGGACTGGTGGGTGGCATGATGCTGGAGTATCAAATCTGTTGGAAAACAGATTTAGCTGGTTGGCCCTGTCCATGCCACCCTCCACTTCAATACCACCCTTTGGTTTGTAGCCGGTGGAATTTTTCCTCTCCCTCCATACCTCTTATGTTGTTGGTCTGGAGTTTAGACTCTAGGTTTCTACTGTAGGACTTCTTGACCTCAGTGATCTATCTAAATACACAAGTTTATTTTAAATTGTCAAAAATGTGGCAATGACCAACAGACAACACCTTTAAAGCCCAATTTATAGAGGTCAACAGCCAAAAAAAGTTGATTTAGAGTTAGATTACCCTTTAAAAAATTAACCTAAGCTTGAGATTTAAAAAGCTGTTTCCTTTTACAAGAGAAAATATTTTTTTCTGACTAATGCAGGATGCAGACTTCCAAGAAGGCTAATGGGTACAGGCTTTTGTTTACATGTATCAGTCCCTTATGAAAAATAACTAAATAAAAATACAACAAAAAAAGTTATCTTACCAGTTTAATTTGGAATGGAGAAAGCCTCGTGGATAAGAGAAAACAATGTCAACATAAAAATTAAATCCTGATGACTTTTAAAATTTTTTTCTGCTATGGAACCATTTTAGATGAACGAGTCTTCAGAGTTCTTTACATTGAAACCATGTAATAAAAAAAGAAAATTCTGCACTTGAACTAAAGAAGTGAACCAAGAGAATTTAGTTTTTAGGAGTCTCAGATTAATGATATCCTGTTGGGTTTCATGAAATCCTGCCCCATCAGCTGCTTATTATCTGGATCAGGTGTGCTTAGCCAATGAGAAGCTCCAATGGAAGGTTGGTTGGAAAACATGAAGGACACTGGCCCTTGAGGTCCTAAGTTTGAGACCTGTGCCTCATGATAAAGCAATAAAAAAGGGAAAACAAAAGTGGTGAATACAGATGACCGAAAAAAAGGCAACCTGAAAACCAGACATTTACATATACTGGACATAATCAACACAAACAGAAACATCTGAGTAATGGCAAGTTTGAACCATGTGTAGTGTGGTGGTGGTGGGGGGCATAACTGGTATTGTGTGTGTGTATCCGGATGATTAGTGCATACTTTTTAAAGATTTGTATGCCTAATTAGTTTAAAGCTGCTTTAATTTTAAGTTGTGCATGTGTAAATTGTATACTTTTTGTAATTTGTAATTTTAGTACATGTGAATACACAATTGCAAGTACATAAAGTTACGCACAAAAAGTGTCAGAGTTACAAATCAAGAATTACATACACACAAATCCAAAGTTACACACAAATAGGCAGACACAAGTTAATTAAGAATTAATCACACAAATCAAATGAGACTATACTCTCTCCATGCAATTGTGCCTATTGGATTCAGTTTTTAAGGAAGCCATGCCGATGGGTCGGATACGGAGTCTTCAGTAGTACATATCTCCTGATATTAAAGCCCTCAACCCACACTCCAGACCAGGTAGTGGCGGTAATTCACCATTCTGTTGTTTGTCAACTGCCATATAAACACCTGAAGAAGAAGAAGAAGAAGAAGAAGAAGAAGAAGAAGAAGAAGACAACCAAAATCAAACTGAAAACTGCACTAATGGGCACAATGTTCACACGCTGAAGTCATTTCCCATTAGTCAAATACATTCTTTTTTTTAATATCAAATCATTACTTAATTTCAGACATAAAGCTCAAAGTAATGACTTTTTATGACATCCAGTGAAAATAACAACAGAAAATGTCTATTTAGATTTTAATGTGTGGAATTAAAAATAGCTTTAAACTCTTCAGATGTGACAATTAGCACAATTAATTTAGATGTTTTCAAAAATGAGGAGTACAAAAACATAATAATTACAATTACTGACATACATTTGTTGATGCAGTGTTGGCAGCACAGTCAGATGTTTGGGTCTTTATGCTACATTAGGCTTCATCTGATAAAACAGACCTGCTAAAATTTGACCAGAGCTGCCAAATTGTTGGTCTGAGAGGTAACATGCTGGAGCATTGAGTGAAGTATCAAATGTGTTCACAAGCTAAGCAAAAATCAATTTCCGTTGGTAATATTTGTGAATTTCCATAAACATACGAGGAAACGGTGCCCCTCTACCTTTCAGGTAAAACATGTTTTAGTGTGTGTTTTGCTGCATGCGTCATATTTAGGCCGCTTCTTTTCATCTTCCTGTTTTGGCTGGCGCACCATGAGCTAAATATATCATAAGATTGTACTTCCACCAATGAAGGTTTTTTTTTGAGAACTGCATATTTACAAGAGTGCAGGTTTAATTCTGCATTTAACACAAAGGCACAACATTTGCAAAGGCTCATTGAGAGTTTAATGATCCCGCCAACATAATTTAGGACTCACGACACACAATCATGAAGCCAATACACAAATTATGAATGTTTTTTCACAAAGGAATTCTCAGCTTGTGCTCAGTTCTATTATATGTAAACACTGAGCATGCACATCCACGTTTTAACCATTGTTTGAATCCTTAAATGTAGTCTATCTTTTGAAATCCCCCAAACACCCTCTATTTCCGACAGGAAGCATTTTTTTAAGTAACAACTCAAGGCTTGAAGGGAGAAGACACAGAGAATTCATTTAAAAATACAGTAGCCCCTGTTAAATTTATCATTGTGCCAAAGGGAGATTAGACATCTCCAGCAAAAATCCACATTTTACTTTAATCAAAGCTATAAATGAGAAAAAAAATAACAGCCTCACAAAAAGTGAGTGACTGATGTCATTGAACCTTTTAAAAAATCTTAGTGATTGAATTTTACAGCCTTATCTGATAAACTCCTCCAGCAAAATACTATAATACATGTTACACTCAATTTAGCTGCTTCAATTAAAGCATGCAAAGCATGATATAACCTTCGAAAACTGCTGCAGGTTGCATTTCTGTAACAAATGCGGGCAGAGGAGGAAGAGGTTAAAGGAGGTGCATTTCACATCAGTCAGCACATCAATAGCTCTTAACAAAATCAAAAGTCATGTTTGGGCTGAAGCAACATGCTCACATCGATTTATTGTTTCTCATTCTGCCTAATTGCACAAAAAGGCTGTACATAAATCCCCATTTTTTGATTACTTATCAATTTCTGTACATAATTGATATTGGAGTTCATCCTTGAACCCTGAAGTCATGTCGCTGCTTCGCATTGAGGCTGTGAAAAAACTGACTTTTTGGCTTTTTGGCTTTATTATGATTGTGTAATCATTGATTTTTTTGATACCTACATATTGATTGTGATAATTTTTATCCTTGCAGTACTGATATAGATTTCATACAGTTGTTTGCTTTTCACTAATAAGATTATTACAACTTGTGCCTGAATAACCACCTTGTACTGCACTCTGATAGATGGAACTGTCCAGATTTTGATTGACACATGGAGAAGACCTGTTGGGCCCCCTGTTCAAAAGCAGGTTCCCAGAACTCTGAGGTATAACTGAGGCTGCTGAGGTTTTTCAAACATCCATTTTTATCCTTGCTAATATTGAGCTAACCCTTTAAACTTATAATTACATGCTCCCAGTTAAGCAGAATTTACGTCTGTGGTAATATACCCCAAAATGTGATAGGCACTGGGTCTAAAGAGGTTAAAGAGTCAGATAGGAGTGGAACCTCCTATAGTTAAAACTAGTTCCCTCTACCCGCAAGTCGGGAAATAGCTCCTGAATAGTATTTTATGTGACAAGTGGCAGCACAGAGTACTCAGTTCTTTCAGGTTCCTTGAAGAGATTCTGGACTTCACAGTTCTGTTGGCAAACTGTAGTGATCAGAAGGAGAGCAGCAACAATCCAACCGGGAGATATCCTGTTTGTTCATCCCCATACCTGGAACCAGTGACATGAAATTAACATATTGCACATAAACTGCACATATTCAAACTTGGACAAGTGCAGGGTTGTTAAAGATGTCTGAAAGAAGAGGTGGGGAAACATTTTAACTCATGGGCCACAAAGAGTTCTAAAATGTGACAGAAGGGCGGGACCAGGAGCAGATGTGTGGAGTGTTTTGGTAATTAATCTCATAAGATAAATAAATAACATGAAATCTGGACAAATTTTTTTTAATATCGATTGAAAATTAATAGATACATATTTTATAACAGAACAATGTGGAGTTTTTGTTTTAAAACTGTGACTTTTGCTCTTATATTGGTGCCAGTTGACCAAAGGGTTGATGAATGCTGCGTTCATATGGTGTTGGAATGGTTGAAAAAATGACTGTGCAACTCAGACAAAAAAAATATGTGAACATCATAAAAACAACAAAACCATCAAACACCACATGAATGCGGAATAACTTTCTGCACCTAAAAAAAGATCAAATTATTTGTAGTGCACCAGACACACTAATTACAGGGAAAATAAAACATAAATAATCCATTCATTTTCTTCCTTTCATCCGGGACCGGGTCAAGGGGGCAGCAGTCTAAGCAAAGACGCTCAGACCTCCTTCTCCCTGGCCACTTCCTCCAGCACCTCTGGGGTTGACTCAGAGGCTTGCCCAGCCAGCCGAAAAAAAGTAGTCTGTTCAGCGTGTCCCGGGTCTTCCCCGTGGCCTCTGCCCCATGCTCCAAACACCTCCCCAGGGACGTTTCCAAGAGACGTCTGGACCAGATGCTCGGGTCACCACGGCTGGCTCTTCTCGACGTGGAGGAGCACCATCTCTACTCCGAGCTCCCTCCTGATGATCAAGCTTCACACCCTATCTCTTAGGAGGTGCTTGGCAATCCTATGGAGGACGATCATTTTGGCCGTTTGTATTCTGGACCTTGTTCTTTCAGTCATGACCCAGAGGTGACTGGTGGAATGAAGATCAACCAGTAAATTGAGAGCTTTACTTTCTGGCTCAGCGCTCTCTTCACCACGATGGACTGGTACATCGACCACATAACGGCGGGAGCTGCACCAATCCGCCTGTCGATCTCTTGTCCGATTTTCTCTGACTTGTGAACAAAACCACAAGATACCTAGACTGCTCAACTTGGGGCAAGAACACTACCTATAGAGGGCAGACTACCTGAAAAAGAGCTGTTCAGAACCGCCTTATGAAAACAAAAATAAAAGATTCAATAATGTTGCCCAGATTGGCGTCATTCTATAGCCAGGCCTTGGGTGTTGGGGCTCACGGGAGAGCACTTGGTGACTGGAGATACCCCCACGGGTCAATCCCGATGAAATGACGTAGGATCACACTCCCATGGGCCACCCACCTGTAAGAGTGCTCAAAAGGGGCCGGGGCAATGTGGTTTGGCACACAAAGGCTAGTGCCTTCGCAGCCCCAACCCCTGGTCATAGAACTTGGTTTTTGGGAACATTAACAAAAATTATCAAAATAATGTATTCCAGTTTGGTGAGCCAGACTAAATATTTTAGTTTAACAGGCTGCATATAGCCCCTAGGCCATAGTTTGCCAATGCATGTCTTAAAGGTACAAAATGCATCTTTTAGATACATTTTTTCTTTTATTTTGATTTGTGAATAAGAACTTTAGTGCAATTTATATATTTTTGCACTATTTGTTCATTGGTTTATTTAGACTGTCAGAATTCATTGTGAAATTTCAAATGGACACTGAAGAACTGAAAACCTGAGACAAGCATCCATTAAACTGTAACTCTGCACATGTCAGCCTCCTCTCAGACTTTCAGGAACACTTTGTTTCTGCCAGCTTCTCATAAATGTGTTAAACTTTGCTACGTGCACAGCCAAGATGCCTGAAGATCACAGGTAGCAAATGATCCATCAGTAAAGTACCAAAGAAATTATTTGTGCAGCGAAATGAAAAGTAAAGAAAGCAATTTCAGTTGAGACTGGGTTCCACTCAGCCACGTGAGCGTCCCAGCGGAAAACTAATGCAGCGATTGATGCTTTTCTGTCTTCTTCTGCAAGAAGACAATTGACGCTACTTCCTGCAGACAACGAAATTATGTTTTTCTAATTCTAAAGGATGGAATAATTATTACATGTCAAGTGCATAAAATGAAATTGCTGTAACAGTTCGATTTGGGTTAAGAGCTGTCTAAAGTATTAGTAAAGTGCAGAAGCAAAAGAAGTCTCAAAAATGCCTCTCATGTATTTTGTCACTCCTTTAATTTTGATCCATTATATTAAAAAACACGAATTGTTCCTAATGGTGTAACAAAGGCCAAGAAAATGCAAAAAGACACTTTGCTATCATCACTCAATGCACAATTCATCCTCAATTCTGGGATCTCTTTATTAGAGGTTTGTGTGAAGTAATCATTTGTTAGTGTTTTTCACAGTTTAGTGTTCAGTTTTTGGTTTATTTTAGGTAAAACTTTGAAGAGGAAGGAAATTAAGCTTTTTCCTTTGCTCATTTTGTGTTGATCATAAAAAGCTAAGTTATATTAAAGTTTTTAGTAAAGTAACATTATTATTAAGGATAAAGAGCAAGCTTTTGTTTGAAAGCTGCACTGAATGTCACTGAGCTGTGACAGCACATAAATAATTGAAGGCACAAAATTTTGTAAAAATAAACACATTTAAGAACAAAATTCTGAGGAAATCGTGGTAAAACAAAATCTACTTGGGGTCCACAAAAGTTGTCAGAGTCCAGGTAAGGGTCAGGGCAGGCAGCAGGCAATCAGAGAATAAGTAGGGTTAGAAACAGAAGATCAGGTCCATGTAGAAATGCTCGGTAATGCAGGCAGGGTGGGGCAAAAAATACTTCGCACAAGGCTCTGTGTGCAGGTGGAAGAGGTGGGTGATAGTCTGATTGAAGTCAGGTGAGTTAATACTCTGGAGACTGCTCCCACCAGTGACTAGAGGCAGAGACAGAGCTCTGACTGCTGATAGACGGGGTGGAGGGGGGCTACAAAAACCCCAGAGTGTATATATAGAGATAAATGTCAACGAAATTAAAAGCAAAAACAAGATTGCAATTAACTGAAAAAAAAGGCAGGAAATTTAGCTTTTGGTTCAGAACAGGGTCTGCAACCTTCAACACTTAAGAGCCATTCGGGTTGATTTTCTTTCTTTATTTAAGCCAAAGTGTCATGATAGAGGGGTAAAAGAGCCATATGTGGCTTGGGAGCTGCAGGTTGCAGACCCCCTGTTTAGAATGAAGGTTTAGAAAACCCATCATGAAAATTGTGTTTTTGGTCTTTCTAACATGTTCTTGTAGCATTTTCCTTATGATGGAGGGCATCTAAAATAATATAAGATTAAAACTAGGTATGTGCTTTGTTTTATTTATTTATTTATTTTAAATTGTGCAGGATCAGGAGCAGATGAAAACCTGTTCGGGTTTGTTTCAACTGCCAGTCTCTTTTCTCTGCTACAATTCTGAAGCATCTACTTGCAGACAAAAACACTCATTAATGTCCTAATTTTCCTTGTCTGAACTGGCATTCGGATCTAAACTGTAAAGCTGGATGGCTCCGATATTGCTGTGTTATTATTATTATTATTATTATTATTATTATTATTTGCTAGGTTAATGTTAGCTTGGACTTGAGGTGCTATAAGCTAGTGGAGGAGAGTGCAAACAAAGGTTGATGGGAAATGAGCTAACTTGCCCACTAAACGTTCTTCCCACAACCCAGAGGTTGATGAGCTTCTGCTGCTCTGCAGAAAATATGTCTTAAAAAAAAAAAACACAGGCTTGCTTTTGGTTAAAAACTGCATAATGATAACTAAAAGACCTCTGGGAATGATTTTACGATGAAAAAATATATATAGTTGGAGCAGGACTTTAACTGATGAGCGGAGTGAAGGACATAAGAACCCCAGCCTTCCCAGAAGTGAGGTGGAGATTTCTTTTTTAAATTGCTCTGAAGCTTTTCTAAAATGATTACATGACAAGAAAGAATTTGTCCTATTGTGTTATTTTTTTGTTTAGTTTGCTATGTGATCAGTTGTGTGTGGAGGACCAGGAGGCTCTCTGAAGTAGTATTACCATTTTTTAATGATCAATAATAAATTGTACATTTATTATTATGATTAAATTAATATTATATTAATCAATATTATGATAAATTGAAATTATTAAATTTATGACTTACTAAATAACTTTTATGAAACCCTTTTGATTTCATACATTTAAAAGGTAGTAATATTTTCCTTGATCATCTTAAAATCACTGTAAAACTGGATTTCTTAAATATTTCACTCTCTCCATATAAGTTTTGCACATGCAGAAAGGATATGAACTCATAAAGACATCAAGTTTTCCTCTATACATTGATTGTAACCTGGTTATTAAAAACAAATAAGCACATTTCAGAAAAGAATGAATGGATGACACTCAGAAAGTCAGACATTTCCATCACTTGAGAGTTAAGAATATTATTTTTTCTTACTGACTGGAAAAAAAGCATGCTACTATCTCTTCATTTCAATTCGATTACAATGAAAATTACTTTTTTCACACTTGTTAAAGGAAACTTTGATCCGTGTGATAAAACATGAAGAGAATTTTGGGAAATTTTATTTCATACTATTTTCCAAGAGAAGATGCTCAATTCAAACTAAATTTTTACTCCCTCAAAGGTTTTACAATAAATTTAAGTCAAGTCAATTAAAAGTACTTATTCATACAAATGGCTATTTACCAGCTGCTGTCTCTTGATGCTTCCTTAATTAATCACTTGTGCTTGTTTTTAAGTTCAGACAGTGTACGCAGGTGTGACTCTATAAAGTGCTAAGGCAAAAACAGAAATAAGTGAAGCTGCAAATGCTTTGAAAATTGCAGCATATTATTGCCATTATTACCTGTTCCTTCATGCAGGTACAGAGGATCTGAGCTGGTGCTCCTTCTGCATCTGTGCTGTGTTCTGTCCTCCTCAAGTGTGTTTGTGCCAATGCACGCTTGGATATCTGAGTGTGTAGAAGAATAAGTTGATGTACTCTTCAGAGAGTCTAATTACTCTTATTATACACTGTGTGATCGCATTAAGCACATTTGTACTTGCTTAAGAGAAAAAAATATGCAAGCACAGCTCTTCTGTGGCTGCATTGTGTGTTACTGCATGGAGGAGGGGCATCATTAATTAAAGAAGCAATCTTCAGGGAAGTTGTATTCAATAACAGCAGCCATGCAAGTTCAAACTGTCTCTGAAAAAATAAAGCAAAACAACATATAAAACAGATGTGTGAATAATTCAGCAGCAGCATGCATAAATAGTGGATTAGCCTCCGTTTAATTATGTCTGTGTGAAAGCAGAGCCTGGTGGAAAAAAAAGGGAGGGGGACAAATGGAGAAAACTGGAATGAAGCAGCTCAACACCAAAGTGATGAAGCCTGGCAGATGTGCCAAATGGCAGCTTCTGTCGAGATCAAACACAATCAGCAGAACTTAACTGAGGCCAAGCAGGCAGAAAGGCTCAGCAGACGCAGGGAGGGATACCACTGGACCCCAACAGAGCACAAATAGGTTAGAAAACAAAGTTGAGAGGAAATATTGGGAGCAGAACTCGAGTGTTACAGAAATGCTTTACTGAATCCTAATAAAGTTGTGGTTAGAACCTGGGGTTTACACAAATGTTGTAAAATATGAGCAACTCTTGCAGATTTATGAGTCCAGAGAATGTCAGCTCCTCATTTTGTCAAAAATGAGTCCATATGATGGATGCAAAGAAACTTGGATCCCCTTCCAATGTTTTCAGAGATCTCTCTTTCAGGTTGCTACTTTAGTTAAGTAAATCGCCAACAGCCTGTTAGCAATATTTGAAAGTTGAATGTCAAATTCCCAATCCCATCTCCAGAAATGGGCATCAGTGCAGTGAGGGTTACACTGCCTCACAGCTTTTCTGGCACCAGGTGATCCATGTTCAGATGATACCATTATCTGAGCCATAAGCTGCTTCCTCCAGAAAAAAAGGGATGAAACTTAGTCACTAATTTAAAGACTCACTCCAATCGTTTTTTATCTATTTTAAAAGCATTCCAAGTGGTCTTTTAATGGGGCCATATCACGTAAAAAAACATTTTGAGCTTTTAAGTATGCTGTTCAATCTTCACTATAAAGAACCCCAAATTGGTATTTTGATCCGTTCATGCATTTCTGAGTAATCCTCTAAAAACCTGTACTTTCAGCAGTAGTCCCTCCCATACCCACAAAAACGAGCAGCTTCTCACATACTGACGTAAATAAGGGAGACAGACCCTCTCAGGAAGAATCTGCTCTGACAGCACCGTCCCCAGTCTAACACCAACACCCAGTTTCTCCATTGAGCTAGTGGTGATCAGCAGAAAAACTTTAATTTTAGATGCAGAATACGGTATATCTTCCAGTTGTGTCCCGTCTTCAATAAACTCCAGCTCAAACAAGTGTTCATTACTTTAATAAGACACGCACACAAACCGTGGTCGGGTCGCTGACGCCGAGTGAATTTGTCTTGTGAACCTGAGTCACAACAATTTGAATGAAATAAATACTCAGAAATGCAGTTTTTACCTCAATTTTCATAAATCATTAGAAAAATGGCACAATAATGTGATAACACAAAAAACATACATTTTTATCAGTGTGGGTCTTTCAGTCATTACTGTAGAGCACTAACCTTCAGATGCATTGTGGTTGTGCGTCTGCGTGCGGGTGTAATATCCATTTTGTGCTTTTCCCAACACTTCTAAATTTGGTTGTGAATTCCATTTTTCAGTTGGTAAGTGCGAAAAAAAAAAAGCTACAACAGCTGCACCTGCTCATGTTTTAGTTCATCCGAGAGAAGAATCTCTATAATGAGGGGAAAGTAACCCCCCCATACACACACACTCACACACTTAAAAAACATTTTGGAGCTCTCTTGCAAATGTCAGACACAATTTGTCACCAACCCTGCCCCAAAGGGCAATGAGATGCAAGCACACTGCTCTTGCTTTCATTGTTGCTTTGACTGCTACTTTTACAGCACTGGTTCCTATTATGTTTATTTTTAAAACTTTTTTTCTGCACTTTCATGTATAAATTTATTGATATTCGGTTTGACTTGGAGAGAAAATGAGCATACTTTGCTGATAAGGCTTCTCTGAAAACTTTCCAACATTTTCCATCTAACACTGGAGACGGTCAGCACATGCTTTTATTTTTCTCTGAAAGCAAACATTAGAAGCTGAATAAGAATAGCCACATTACCATAGAAATAAGTCTGCTCAGAGCTATACGGATGTAGCATTAACATCTTCATGAGCGCTCATGAGTCCGTGGCCAAACTTGATCTCATCACATCATTCTGAGCCTCTGCTTCGATCCCGATAAGACTAGAGTTCATTTGTGAGAGACGGCGGCCAGAATGTGAGCAGATGTCACCAACCTGAGAGGAATATGGGAGAAAATGTATCCTGATTGCAAGTTGTTCTCTGGGCAATGAAAGCCAATATGATGAGCCAACAGAAAGCGCCGTCTACACGGGCTGAATGTCTGATTGAGCCGAGCTGGAAGAATGGGAGCTGGCAGCAAGCACGCAAACGCCCTTTTCATCCACAGCCATCCGCTTTCATTACAACACACCTTTGAAAGCGCCGGTTTATAATCATACCTGAAGCCTGATCAGAGGCGAGAATGTACTGCTATTCACAAGTGGCATAATTCAGAAGTTTCAGCAATGTCTGCATAAACCATACAATGCAACCCAATATGTACAAGATTGACAATTTGATTTATGCTAATTCAGCTTCATTTTATTTTTGTTCAGTTTTTCACTTTCCATATTGCTAGCTTAGCCACATTTTCTTGAAAACGACGCTCTATTTCCAAATGTTGAAATTAATGGCTTTTTTTATGTCTGGAGCTGTCAGCCTCTGGCAGCGTCTTGCATTGTCAGGATGTTAAAACTGTGTGTGGGTGTCATACATCTTACCCTATTTGAATTTGCACTGCCCTCCGTGTCGCCTTCTAGGTAGCGTTATGAAATATTGACTGTTCTCATCTGGGTCTGCAGCCCCCATCCCCTGTTAAAGCACCACCCACCCCTGCAGCTTCTCTGCTGTCAAAGTGCTGGCGCAGCAAAGAGGGAAGAGAGCAAAGCAGAAGGCGGGGGAGCAGAAAGGGTGGAAGGCATAAAAAAAGAAAGACAGTTAAGGAGAAGCACTAATGAACTGATGAGGACAAGAAAATATGTGTTTTGCTTTTAAACTCAGATAAAGAGGGGAATTATGGGAACAAAAGTGATATAAAGATGGAATGTGTGAAAACAAAAAGGTCTCACGAGCAATCAGAGGCGCTGTGGAGCAGAGGGTGTGACGCGGCAGCTGATTGTGCAGTGAGTGGTAATTATACACCCCAGACTGCAGTCTGCTGCTGAGTGACAAACAGGCTTCTTGTTTCACATTTGTCAGTCTGGCCATCTTTAAAGAGCAGCAGGGGTGAGGGCGCCAACGTTCGGCCTTTCTCGGAAAACTCGTATAAAAACCGTCTCTGCTCTGACGTGGAGACTGTCTCTGTTCAGGAAATTTTTGCTGGGGGGTTCAAGGCCAGTTGTTAGCAGCCAAGCCAATTATATGTGCCTAAGATTTGTTTCCGAGAGAAAATTAAAGAGGGCAAAGGTAAAGCTCCACTGCCATGTCAAGTGTTAATAACAGGACATGATGTACAAAAAGCAAGTGACCGCACAAACAGATGAACTTTAGCAGAGCACAGAAGAAAAGCTGTACATCAGACATGTCCTTGAACAGAGCCTCTGTGAATGGGGCTTCAGTTTTGAATCAGACATTTTCTGCTACAGCCTTGGTTTATTTTATTTTTTTTCTTCTGCAGTATAGAAATCATCGGCGGAACCTAAAAAGAACAATGAAGTCTGTAAAACTGTTAAACGTCTTATGTATTAAACTCTTACTTTTTGCTTTAGTTTATAAATGAATGAAAATATATCTTCAGATTACAGATCACACAAATCACCTTTAACAAACAGACAAAAGTGCACGTTAGCCAGTGAAGGTTGAACACAGCTTGTTACATCATAGTTATTTCACCCTTTTCCAATAAGTACATGAACACAAGCAGCAGAAATTAAACCTTTTAAAGCCCACTACATCATAGAATTGACAGAAAATTACATTTTTTGGGGGGGAGCTAAGATGTTTTTTTTTTTTTTTAATCCTTCAATGAAATCTAACCCCAAAAAAAACAAAAAGATTCACTCCAGTGAAAATTAAGCTTTTTCTTGTGACCCTTTTTTTTTGTTCATGATGGATGACATACAAAGAAAATTGCGTTCTTAAGGATTTCTTTATTCAAATATCTGTGAACGAGGAACAGATAAAAAAATAAGTTTGGAAAATATTGTATATGTTTCGTAAAATCTACATTCGGCAGGCTACAAGCGTCCTGCTCCATTCTATACTGGTGCGTCTACGTTATTCTTCTCTGAACTGCTCCAGTATTGCTCACCATTTATGTTGCACTAATAATCTTAGAGGGGTTTTATGGGAGAAATTGAAGTCAAAAGGATGATGGAAAATGAACGCAGGCTTACTCCATGCCAACATTTTCACTCACAACTATTGCCGCACTGCAGAATCTATGTCCAAGAAAATGACAACTTACATAATCTAAATTAAAAAAAAAACTCTTTTGGACCAATTAAGGTAATTATGTTCAATTTAGTTTGTTTGATTTAGCCTAAAAGTTGCATAATCATAACTAAAAGACCTCTTGCAACACTTTTGCATGAGATACAAATATGATTAGAGTGGGACTTTAATGAGATATAACTTAGATCAGGGGTCTGCAACCTAAGGCTCCAGAGCCACATGTGGCTCTTTTATCCCTCCGTAGTGACTCACTGGTTAAAGAAAATAGCAATAACAGTCAATTTTAAAATTAAGAGGAACCAAATTAGCCCTGATTTCACTTAGTTCAGTTAAGTTTATACATTTATGGCTGAGGTGCACCAAGAAATAAGATAAACTAGGTTTTTACATCAGATGGCCTTGTTTGCTCAACACTTTTCTCAGCATGCATAGATTTCAAGCAAAAGTCACCCAAGACCTTAGGTATAACAAGAGAACATGTCAATTTTGTGATGTGTTGTTTGAAACCTTTCTTAGAAGTGCATGCACTCGGGTGAGCACCTTTTATTTTGAAAGGAATTCATACAAACTTCTGTCAAAAGTAAAAAAAACAATTTCACATTCTGAGAAATCTCTTTACATTTTTGTTCTTTTCAAGCCAAAAAAAAAAAGTCATATTTATAATAAAAGTAACAATGCAAGGCAGTATCAACTTTTCCTAAAGGGTAAAATAAAACTTTGCAGCTCCAACTTTATTTAATCAGTAAGAAACAGGCCCAAATGGCTATTTTACAACTAAAAGAGTTGGCCTAGATAATATCAAAAAGAAAACATTTGGAGATAATAACTTTTGTTCATCTTATTAAGTTTCAATAAAGTATAGTAACACTACAGTAACAACAAAAGAGTAACACTTTCAAGATTTATTCAGAAGGCAAAAATATTGACATAAATGTTCAGGAAGAAAAAAAAAACAACTGTCTCAACTTTAATACTCATATTTTTAGCATGGTCTAACTTTAATACAGACAATCCATTATTAAAGTAGTCATTTAAAAAGAATAACACGAAAAAGTTTTACCATGAAGTTTAGAAAATTAGCAACACTTTTTCTGCCAAAAGTGTTTTGGAGAGTTCAAAAGCTGAAAGATAATCCACTACAGGGCAGAAAAGATGGACCTACACAGTAGATTTCCCAGTGTGATATCTTCATAATCAAACTCTTTAAGACTCATCACAACAACAGCAAGTGTAAGGCCCCACACTCATGTTCCAAGTGTTGGTGTTAAAGGGGCCATACCATGATTTTCTTAAGCTTTTCAGAGTAAACTATATTCATATATATGATCATATATTACCTTTGGAAAACTAAGAAACAAATTATTTATGAAATATGAGTCATTTTTATGAACTGTTTTAATACACTGAAGTAAAACGACTCGATTTCTGAGGCTCCACCTTTCACTCCTCGTCGGTCTCGATGAATATATATATTCATATGTACATACATGTATATTAAATTTACATGTTTATAGTCAAACATTCCCTGACTTAAATAAAAATGTCATTTAATTTAAATAATAATAAAAACATAAAAAAAACTAAAACATGTCAGGGTTGTGAGAGGACACAAACGCAGGAGGAAGTTCCAAAAATAACGAAATTTATTATCTTTTCACAAAAGATAATGCATGAAGACTCGTGGTATTCATCTAGAAAGCAAGACGAACTGGCAAAGACTGAAGGACAACATAAAGCTTATATAAGGGCAAGGTAATTGAACACAGGTGCATCCACTAAGAGGGCATGAGAAACAGGTGGAAAGAAAAAGACACCTGAAATGAGAAGGTGAAAGTAAAAATGAAATAAGCCTGGCTCAAAACCCCACAAAACAGATATAGACATTGAAATAAAAATCCACACTTTTCATAAAAAAACTATTTTTTTAAATAATATTTTTTCATATTACATAATTTACTATTCAGAAATCACGTCACATTTAGAACTAATAATCCTACCTACTTTATGACTATATTTTATGTGGATCTGATCAAATGTACCTACTAATCTATCTATTTCCCAACCTAATAATTTCTAATATTTACTTTAGTATTTAATAAAAACAAAGCAAGAGAAAAAAAAAAAAAACAA
>NC_050516.1:778825-779029 GCF_002922805.2 Oryzias melastigma | reverse complement strand
TTTTTTTTTTTTATCTACTTCTGGTTTAAATTAAAAAATACTCAAACGTGGTTTTACTTGTATATTATTTTATTTAGGTCCTCTGTTATGAGATAAATGCTACAAGAACATGATAATTTTTATTGGAGTGGGTCTGTAAGGAACGATTGAATCATGCTAATGAGTTAGAGAAACATGTGCATTGAATATGATACCAATGGTTAT
>NC_050516.1:774483-778780 GCF_002922805.2 Oryzias melastigma | reverse complement strand
TTCTTCATGCATTTCTTTGTTCCTGCTTTAGGGGGTGTGGAAGTCATTTATCATCACCCAGAAGCAAGAAGACACCAGACAGGCTCATCAAGCTGTAATGAACCAACCCCAACAACTTTGTGACTTCTGTAACATATTGTGATGGGAACATTTCATGTGGTTTATTGTGTTCTTAGGTCTTTGCAATAAGTATAGGCCTGCACTCTTTGCATTTCAGTTCCAGTGAGACACAAAGAGACATCAACATCAGTAAGGGCCATCACTGAAGGAGAAGCTAAACAACTGAGAATTATACTTGTACTTAGCTTTTGATTATTTCCTTTAGAAACAGATCTTTGCCTAAAGCAAGAGGTCATAACCTCACATATGATAATTGTCCCTCTATTGTATGTTAAATATAGACAGCCTTTGTACATTTCTTGATAGCAAAAACATAGACACATAGATTATTGGTTTGAAGTTTTTGTCTACACACTTCATTATGTAATATGTGTGTAACAATGTACTGGATGGATCCAAACAAACAAAGAAAACTGTAGTATGATAATAAAATTTGATTTTTTTTTTGTATATTTTAATAAGATATTTTTAGTTTTTTCATGTTTTTATCAGCAGATGTAATATTTTCTCCATGTCCAGTAAAATTGTAGTAACTGTTTATTTAATCAATTTTATACTGACAAAAAAAAAACTACTAACTTACTTTTAAAAAAAGATGTCAAAGGTTTCTGACTTTTTTTGTCCAAGTATTAATTAATTAGTACTTATATCAATTTGGACTTCCTCCAACAGAAAAAATTATTTTATTTAAAGATAAAATGTATCTTCCTCTGCTGTATTGACACTTCTGGTTTTGGTCTGTAGGAAATTCTTCTTAGCAATATAAAAGCAGTGAAAGATTGAATATTATTTTTGCACTAGGGGATTCAGCAACACCTATGAAATCCTAAACTGAACAGAATTTTCTTTCTAAAATGCCAATATTCCAGCAGGCCGATGAGCGCTGAGCAGAATTTCTGAGTGTAGTTGTTTTCAGACTCCTTCAACTTGAGATTTGGTGATATTTAATGTTAACCTGCCACTTGACAGCAGACTGCGACTCACTTTTCTTTTTCCATGAACAAGTTGGTTTTCATAAGTGGATCAAATGGAAACAAGTGGAAGATTCTTCCACTTGTTTCCTTTTGATCTCATATATGACTTTCCTGAAAGGAACAGACAATTCTCTGTGGAATACAATGTGGATTATTTTTTTCTCCAGCCATCAAAGTACCAAGACTCTGTGTTTGAAGTATTTTCCCTGTATGGTTACACTTCAGCAGGCATGGAAAGTAAAAAATATCAATCAACAAAGTGACTGCTAAGACGTTCTGCAAACATTGTACAGGCTAAGATTCTGGACCATCTCAGAAATCTACAATTAAACCTAAAAGAGTGTGTCAGATTAGAGTCGTCACCACAATAAATCAATATTTTATGAATTTTGTTTAAGGAATTAGTATTTTATTTCTAGCAATCAGGAAATAATACATACAATAGACACCTATGACATAATAAATCACAAGTAGATTGCTTGAATTTCATGTAAAGATTTCTTTACATGAATTAACATCCAGTTTAGGATTTAGTATCAAATATTTATATCTACAAATATCAAATATTATATCTAGATTTAGGTTATGAAGGATCCTTAAGATCAGTGATGTAATTATCTTTCAAACATCCAAAGATGTTTGAAATTTGGTTTATACATTTTATTTTGATGTTTTTTTATTGTTTAATATGTTTATTTGCATTGAGTAATTTGTTGGTGTTATTTGTACTTCAGGGCCACCGTAGAAAACTCATGAAAGCATCAGCTTTAATCTCAGAGAGGTTATTAATGCAGTTTAAACAAAGCTATAAGGTCATTTTCAACCAATGTAGAGTTCATCAACTTATGAAAAGAAGTGTTTTTACAAAAATGAAGCATTCCCTTACAAATGCCAAACTATTGCAGGAATAGATCAAAAATAGTTTAAGAAACCTTGAGGTCAGATCATCAAAACACCTCAGGCCTGAATCTCTGATTCGTTCAAATAAAATAAAGTCACAATTATTGAGGTAAAAACTTGAAAACAGAGTTTATCTACATTTATGTTAGCTTAAATCAACTTTTGACAATTAATAAATCAGATTTATATTTCTAATCAGTAGAATTACTTTGCTGCATTTTATTCTTCAGTACCACTGGCATTTATTAAAGCAGTTTATAACTGGAAGAGTTTTTCAAAGGTCATTTGGAAATGGCTGTTTCTGGAGACGTCATACTTGGAGAGTTTTGAACTAGAATTTACTTTTACTTGACATTTTTAAACAAACACTGGAAACAAGGTGAAAAAATGTTTTAAATCACAGTCTGTAAAAACACGTCCTTGGTAAGCCTATTTATTTTGTTTTCTAACCTTTTGAAAATATTCTCTCAAAGGTGTTATTCCTTTTGGAGACAATAAAATGGCTTTTGACACCTTTATAGACCAGGAGAAAAGTATTTGTTATACAGCCCAGTATAGTGACAGAGTTTTCTTTTAGTAGAATGGAAAAAATAAATAAATAACTGTAAAAAATGGACTAAATACAGAAAGACTGAATTGAAACAACCACTTGAAACTGAGATTTTTACAGTTCTTTGAGTGCTCGGCTCCAACTGTGGTCTGACAGCCAGAAAACAGCTTCAGTGTGTCTGAAGAGGTGGTCAGCTGCACAGCGGACTCAAATCTTGCGGTTTCTTTTCATCCTGCCTGTTTAGCCCCAAGCAGAACTGCGAGTTTGTCGTGGTGGCAGAAACACTCAGATGACGCTGCAGTTGTTGACTGTGTCAGTGATGGACAGAGAACACTCATGGCCTCCTCTTGATCCTGAATGGTAAAAATAATGATTTGAGAAACTGTTGCAAGCACCCTAGTGTTGACCCAACTAAGCATTTTTCCTCTCATAATAACATAATTGGATGCTGCTGTTATTTTTGGCTTCTTGTGTTCCATCTTCTGTGGCTGTTTGCTTTCTGTTTCCAGTTTTCATGTGATCCAGGATTTGTCTGGAATTCTGCTGTCACTTGTTCATTTGAAGACTTTTTTTTCTCCTTCAAACCTTCTCTGACTTCCTCAATTGACTATTACTAAGATAAGGACCAAACCTAAAACCCAAAAGAAAACAAGAGTTTTCTTTGGATTTCTGCACAGAATCCCGTCGGATGCTATTTTAACCCTTTCATAGATGGAGGTCCCCACAGTGTAAAGAATGCTTTGATGGCAAATATATGATGCTAAGCAAAGAGAAGATGCTCAGTTCAGAAGAAACAATTCATAAATCCTATTCTGATTGATGTTGAGTTCAGTGACTGTTAGTGTTATGACACTATTCTCAAGTCAGAGACACTGAGTTTAACTATAATTAAGACAAATCAACCTATAAAGATGGAGGAAACAACATTACAACATGATATCATATTACGAATTAACCTAGAAATTACCATGTAATTTCATAAAATTATATGCTTGCTGGACAGAAAATTATTATAGAATTTTAAAGATATATATATTTTTCTAAAGCACTTTATTCTGTATCCCTAAATGAAAATGAATAACAACACTTAGTAAACACATGTAACTGCTTCTTAATCATACTTAATACCTGAGAAGGTTAATCTAAAGAAATATATTTAACAATAAAACTCATATTTTTAAAATAAAAAAACATTAACTGAGTAAAACTGAATACCCACACCAAACTTTTCAAATAATTTTTGGACTTATAATTTCTAACAAATATGTAACACTCATTTAAGCAACTTCAATAGAGACAATCAAAACTAAATAAAAAACTTATCAAATTAAATCAAACTAGGAACAAACATAAAATAATGTTTGACATTTAAAAAAATGCTGCTAATCTATTATACCCAAAGTTTGTTAAAAGTGCCAAAATTACATTTTAATTTAAAAAGAATGGATTTTGAATAAATCAGTAAAGCTAATAGATATTTCATACATAAACTTATTAAAACATTTTTTCAGGTCTTTTGACCTTTTTCCCCAAAACTCTAGTGACTAATTTTATTCATGACTGTTACCTGGGGTAAAAAGGGGAATTTATTCCAAATAAAACTCTGAGCAATGAGAGGTTGAACACATTTATTTATCCACTAAAAGTATTGATTGGGGTCAGTTACCTTGTTATGGCATTAAAATTGGAAGAATTCTAGACTGTTTTATTCCTGATGTTTTGCAAAGTTGTGTTTGTTAAAATGTTGATTGTG
>NC_050516.1:730698-774429 GCF_002922805.2 Oryzias melastigma | reverse complement strand
AAAAAAAAACATCAATGTCTCTAACTAGAAATTATGCAGAAAACCTCCAGATTGATTCTGCTGGAAAAAAAAAACAATTTTCTTCTACAACCTAAACTGAAACTCGATTAGAATAAAAAACAAGACTTTTGAATTAAATAAGATGCTATGTTATTACCAACATAAACAAAGAAGCAAATCAAATGTTTGAAGACATTTCAAAGGTTTTAAACAAGCTCCTTTTAAATTTGTCAGTTAAAGATCTCAAAGGATTTGTGCCAGAGTAACAAAAAACAAAATGTTTCAAAACATTTTAAGGAATAAAATCTTATCTTATTTTATTACATTATTACAGGTCTATCAAATAACTATTTTCAGTATGAATGTTTAGAAAGTCAAGTTTGTCAGAAGTGAAGAACATCTGTAAAAGAACGGATGAAAAGATTGTGGATCACTTTCTAAACACTGTTCTTTACTGCCAAAGAACCTCTCAGCTTTGTGATGTTGGTGTCGATAAACCCTTTGAGATCACTACAAACAGAACAAATGCAAACAGTGGTGGAGCTGGAACATTTTATATAGGGGCAGGAGTGGGGCTTTGGTTGGGTGGCAAAAATATGTATTTGTAGTTATTTAATATCAATATTAAAATCAATGTTTTTTTCTTTGTTTTTTTTTTAAGCTGATGGGCAGTTTCCCCTGTTGCATGTAAAAAAAAATAAAAAAAAGCATAATAAATATAAATAAAGCTTAGCATGAAATGCAGGAGGGGTTTATACTCAATAAATCCCTGTTGTAACAGTAATATCTGCCCAACACAAGAAGCTCTCAGCCCACATCTGTTTGCTCAGATGTTGGATAGGACGAGTTATAAAAAAAAAAAAAAAAGTTTCCTAGTTTTGGAGGCTTTGTCTAACAAGGGATGTTGGCGAAATAAAGTCATCTGAAAATGTATGTTTTTCATTGTTTATTTCTCCCTAAAAAGCCTAAAATCTATTTTAAAAAGTCCAGATTGTTATTTTTAGCCGAAATGTAAAAAAAAAAGGGTCATTTTTTAGGACATAGTTTCTCAGTATTAGAAATTCACTTTGGCATGGAGCAACTCCACCCCCTGTACCCAGCGTCAAGGAGTGTTAAAGTGCTCTGGGGATTTCTACCCTTACTGTGTGTGAAACACAGGACAGATATTGTAATTATTACTAATTCTAAGATATTGATGGTTAATCCAGCAGCGCCAGCTCTGCTTACCAAAAGTGGCTCGCTCGGGGGCTCGGATTGCACTGTTTCTGTTTTCTTTTACTTTTAATTTGGTCTTGTTTAGCTCACACATTCAAATCTGAACTCGATTTTCTCCAGTTCAGCACTGAAGTGAGTTTTATAAATGCTACAATTTACAGATGCCATAACTTTTTGCTGTATGCTAATCCTTTTCTGCGTATTGATTTCCTCCATCACTTTTCTTGAAAAATCAAAAAATGTGTTTGTAAATTTGTAAATCTGTTTGTGAGTTCAAGGGAAGCTATTCCTCAGTGGCAAATCATTTGTTTACTAATGCAAATTCCAGTTGAGTTTGTATTAGAAATTCAAATGAAACAATCAATAAATTTGATGTTTTTATCCATCAGTTAGCTGACACTTAGAATAGCTTCTGCGCATGATATAATTCGTCAAAGCCTCAATAAATTGTCTTCGAAAGTGTTTCCATGGAGACAAAGTATCTGCAGCTGTAAACAAGCATCTGTCTGTACTTAATATAAATAAACACAATGTCAAAAAAGGACTTTTTAGGTAAAAACGGCAACAACAGGATGTGTGCTACGTCTTTAAACAGGGATGTCAAGCTCGTGCTGTTCTTGTGATTGCAGAACTCTTATTATGTGCATAATGGAGACACATCATGGGAGGGTTTCCTGGCTTAGCAAAACGCCCATGTTCATGTTCAAGCTGGTTTGAGCCTCTGTCAGGTGTCTATAGAGACATCTCCCCATTAGCTGCGGAGGATGCCGGACACACAGAAGAGCCCACCATCTGCTCCCGGAGCCTCGCCAAGGTTAAACATTCGCTTGGCAGGAGCGAGAACAGGGCGGCAGGGAGATGTCTTAAAGCAACACCGAATGGAACGGGTTGAAACAGAGAGGAGAAATAAAAGGAGAAATTGTAATATTTCATAAGTTTTTTAATGGACTGTGGGTGATGGAATAATAAAGGCAATAAAAGGAATGCAGAGAAGTTCTAAAATACTAAAGTAGGAAGGAATTTTTTTGTTTATCCTTCTAAAAATTATACCATCTTGTAAGAAGAAGTTCAAATTTGCATCTTATATTAAGATGAATGAGTTTTTTAAAGGTAGTTTGAATTTATATGCATACAAACTATAAGACAACTGTTACTTCTGCCCTCATTTTATATTCATTTTTTGAGGTTTATTGCGCAGCCAAGTGCTTGGAAGGGATTGCAAGATGACATTAATTAATCTGTCAAAGCTCGGATGCTTTTAAATGCATCATGATGCCGTGACATCTTGATCTATGAGGCTGTTCACTGCACGCCAGCGATACGGAATAAACAAAGCCAACAGGTACTGCCCTGCTGCAGGTCAGTAATTACTGCAGAGATTCTCTGCACATCAAGCACTCACCCCAGCACCAGGGTCGCCTCAGAGATGTGAGGATTGGCTAATGTGGCTAATTACCCTGACATATACTGATGAGCGCCTCCATTAGCGGGGTCGCCCTTCCTTCCCTGGAGTCCAAATGTAGAAATGCAATTAGAAAAAATCTGAAATCAAATTCTGTATGTCTTCACTCTGGCTTGGAGCTGCTTTACTGTTGTTTTAAACATTAGCACAATGTTACAGAGACTGCACCACAGATATACATGGAATTTGCCTAAAGAAAAGGTATAAGAAACCTGTCTGCCCTAAGAGAGACAAAAGAAGTTCAGCATCCATCTTGTTTCATTGCATGTGATTGATGCTGCGCTAACAGCACAATTTTATTCAGACACAAAGATACTTTCATCTCACTGTGAATGGTCGTGATCTCATATTATCTAAGGCCATTATGCTTAAGGGGTGAGGAAGATCAAACAGCAGATTAACGCTGATTTAAGGTCATTAAACAGCCTCGTATGGACACAATAAAGTCAGAACAGATTTCTAATCTTTTTAAAGACACAACATTTTCCAGAACTTCTACTGCGACACATTTCAATGTTTGGATTTTAGCTGTTATATCAGACGTCTTAATGAGGAGTTCCATGGCAACGACACTTACATACCCCTTCTTTGCACATAGGCATGTTTTTTTTCCTGTAAATGTACTCTGAAATTAATTTGAACAAACACCCAGAAGTAATCTGTCAACATCAAAATGATTGCAGGTCAAAAGCAAATGAAACATAATAAAACTCTCATAACAAACAAAAAGAGGGCATGTCAGACAGAAAAGGGGCCGATTCTAAAGTATGAGAGCTGAGAACGAGCACAGCACATTATCCAAGGACACGTGTGCTTTCACAGAACTAACAAGTTTGCTTTTAAACCACAGCTTCTGCAAGAAGTTTGTCTCCTGCTGGGAGATCACGACATAAAGACGGGACTCAGGGAAGTCTGTGACAGTGTCTCACATAATGACTCTGCAGTAATGAGGAGTGGTTTCATCAGCACCTTCTGTCTTTCTTTTGCCCATCGGAGTCTCACCTTAAAACTGAGTCATGGCAACAATGTTCCTAAGCCCTAAGAACGGCACCTTTAAGATACATTCTTTGAAATTGGGAAAGAGATGCTTTTAGGGGTGTGTCTTGAAAGTCTTGTAACCATGACAACATGAGAAATGTAATTGTGAGTGATGTTGCAAAGTGGGTAAATGCTTTATTAATGGGCACAGACGAACCCAAAATTGTACTTTACCTTAATTTTGTCATATTGTTTTCCATAGTTTTGAGCCTCGTTTCCACTGAGAGGTCCAGTCCAGTATGGTATCGTAAGGTGCTAAGCCTCGTTTCCACAGAGAGGTCCAGTCCAGTATGGTATCGTAAGGTGCTAAGCCTCGTTTCCACTGAGCTGTTTGTTATCATGTCGCATGCGTGGTGTAAACCATTAACATGTTGCATCAATGTTGTGCGACGACTAGAAAAGCAACAACAGCGGTGATCATTGTCTTCATCGTCTTTTTATTGGTGTACTTTTAGAACATTCGGCCTAACATGAATTCTATGTTGTTTGAAAGAAAATTGCAGGAACCCGAATGCTTAGAAACGTCAGCTGAAATGAGGGCCATATTGGGCTTTTTTAACGTCGTCATCACTTTCTGCCAATCAACGGGTGGCTACAGCAGCTCCGCAGAACCATTCAGTTCCACTTTTCAATGGACCTACAACCAATGGGGGCCACTATAGCCTCATTTAATCTGAGTAGTCCGGAACAGTATGGTCCAGTCTGATTTGATCCAGTATTTTTAGCGTTTTCTTTGTTAAATGGACCCATTGAACAGTACCAATAAGTACCTTTGGAGGGCCCCCATCTGTTCTAGGTCCATAGAAAAATAGAAAGGGACAGTTAGGGCGGAGCCACTGCTACCACCCATTGATTGGCAGAAAGTGATGACAACATTAGAAAGCGCAAATATAGCGCTAAGCCACTGATTCCATTTTCCTCTTTACGCTGGTATTCTTCTTAGCCGCCTGCAATCTTCTTTCAAACAACATTAAATTCCTGTTAAACACAATGTACAAAATGTAAAGCAAGAAAAAGATGAGCTGATGGTTGACATCCACTGTTGCTTCTTTAGTCGTCACACGACAGTGACGCAATGACAAGCGAGCGGTCTACACCACACATGCGACGTGAAACCAAACCGCTCAGTTAGAGCAAGGCTTAAATGAGTGCAAACGCTGGCCAGAATTAACTGGTCCATCCCGTATTAGTCCTCCTGTATGGGACCACTCAGTGGAAACAAGGCTCAAGAGGTACGGTTTGGTTCTGTTTAATGGGTCAATTTTACAATGAAAACACTCAAAATACCGTACCAGACAGTACGGTACCATACCAGATTACTCAGGGGAAACGAGGCTTTACACTACAGTTTTGCTTTGGTCCATAGACCTTGAATAGAGTAGAATAGAAGGTAACGCTTTATATTAAGGTGTGCTTGTTAAGTATTAATAAGATATTAATAAGCATTAGTAAGATGCTTATAATTGTTATAGGAGATGCAATGACCACATTGAGGTCAGAGTACTTTACCAATCATGTAACAGGCAGATGGTGGGTGCATGTATGTAGGGGGGGTCTCTATTTAATGCACATAAGCTATGGAAAGTTAGTGAAAAGACAGGAGACCTTGGGTTAGAAAGTGTTCCACCTCTCCTGGTGAAAACAACTCCAGTTATGTGAACACTGTAAAAGTAATTATCAGAACAAAACCAGATTTTCCACTGGAGAACATTAGTTATTGAAAAAAAATGAAATGAAAAAAAAATAACTTTTTTAATTAGTGAGTTATAATGAGAATAACCAGCTAAATGTTGCATTATGGATTTATGGAGGAACTGCAGTTTCGGACTAAATTCAGGAGGGCTCTTCTGCTAAATGTGTGTTTATCTTTGGTCTAAAGTAAATGATGAACAGTGACAAGACAAGGACAGTCATTCTCATCATCATATTTTGAAATCACACACTGACTATGTTTACATTGTTAGAAATACATTCAGGCTTCCTAATTGTTATTGACAAGTCAAACACTTTTTATACCAAATCTGTCTTTGTTTTGCATTTTGTTCTTAAGCAGTTATTCACAATGTAACACAAACTGAATCTTTCCCGCAATGTTTCTGTTGGAAAAAATGAACTGCATCCAACGCAAACAGATTTGCTGTCCTCAACATCCAAGAATGTCCTTAGTACTCAATGAACCCCCCCCCCCAAAAAAAAGATGTGTTAATCTAAACAACACAGAAGACACACTTACAAATGTCATCGGTTGAAAGCTGAGGTAGCCTATCCTGTTACATTTGATGCAAGATGTCTTCACACGAATGAAACAAAATGTTTTTGGAAAACAAAGCCAAGACAAAGCTAAATATTTTTCGAAAAAGTTCTAAAATGACTTTGACATTATGAGCACGTTTACTACATTTAATTTTATATTTGGTAGTTCTTGTAGAATTTTTCTCACAATTAGGGAAAATATAAATGAATTTAGGATTAAAACTGTTAGAGTATTTCTTTATAATAATAATAATAATCTTTATTTATAAAGCGCTTTTCATGGCCTGCGCCAGCTCAAATCATGATGAATCAGGGCCAGATAAAAACTTCTGGAGATCAAGATAAGTCAAAACGTTCACTATTTTGAGAGTAAACTCACTCAGATTTTCCTAAAATGTATTCTATAAATTCTACTTTTTTTTGCAAACAGTACAATTTTACTGGTAAAAGGTTACATAATTGTTTTTTCAGCTCTGTATGTTCAGTTACAGCACAGCAGTAAACAGGCATCTAGCCCTATCAAATATGTTGTCCAACTTTGCATATGCAGCAAGCTAGCATAATAAGTCTAGCCTGTATAGCTCATTGATTAAAAAGACCACTTTTACAATAAATTTGCTGTACCCTCCTCATTCTTTTCTGGGTGATTAGTGCCGCCAGATTTGAGAGGCGGTTGCCCGCCATTGGGAAATATGTCTTGTATGTGTTGCCCACCAGTTTCCCTTGGGATTGATAAAGTATAATTGATTGATTGATTGAGATAAAAATATGGTCGGAGTGAGACTCTACTGTAAATACTGGAGCTAAAGATCTGGTGTTAAAGAGTTACAGTATTTGACTTTTAACTTGGGTGTCAATGGTATTTTGATTTTGATGGTCACAGGAAGTTACCACTGTTGAATTCTTTGCCATGGTTACAACACTGTTTGGGTTGTGATGACAAAAGCAGTAGGCTAGAGTGCTGCAACAATCATGTACTGCATTCTGTAGCTTTTCTACCAAACAACTTCTGCAAGAAGAAGGAAATAGAAACTACCTTCTGTTGCCACAATTTTATGTCCTGTAACTTTCTTCTATGGCATAGCATAGAAAAAATAAAAGTAGTTGAGCCACAACTTATGAGACTTTAATGGAAGAAGCAGAGAAACAAAGATCTGTTCTATGTTCTCTAAATTCTGGAAGTGGGTAAGAGAAGCATTATCTCTCAAAATGTACAGCAGAAGCATTATTTATAACTTCTGTGTGAAATTAGCTTTAGGCCCCATAAATAAAATAATTAAAAAAATAATAATAAAATTGAGTCTGTCAGAGCAGAGAACATAAAGGAGAAGTTGAGGCAAGAGCATAAGCTAATACACTTGCAAAAAAGTCATCAGAAATTTACCTTCAAGGTAAAGCTGCACACAACAGTAAACACAGCCCCATTTATTTATGCACATATAAAAACTTATAATTCATATTTATAAATAAATAAAAAGTAATGGTAAAAATAATTAAAAAAAATCATTGTACTAAAGTCTGTGGTTCATTTTTTCTGTATTTAAATACCTAATAGGAATTATTAAATGCATAAAGTGAACATGTTGTTATATGCAGCCGTCAGACCCACCTCCTGTCTGAGGCACTCTTCATGCCCCTGATCTTGCTCTACAGCCTGCAGCGCCCCCATCAGTCACAGGTCAGGTGGATGTCCCACTCTGAACCCATCAAGAGGGCTACATAGGCATCACCATCCCCCAACACCTGTGCTGGTTTTAGACACATGAGCAGTGATGGAGGATGATGACCACCCTCATAGTGAGAGGGCTCTGTACCATTGAGACAAAAAAAATACACTAAAATGGTAATCTTGGTTGTCTTGGATTTTTATTTTCAAGGAATTAAAAAAAAACAACCTGATACCTGATTCCTACATTTATTTTTCTATTGTTTTGGAAGCTAGAGGTAGGACATGCATATATGTAAAACATTTAAATGTAATTATAGCCAGTATGTCATCACTGCTGTGCACTCTGTGCCCTCAGTAACACACTGAAACATTCATGTGCCTCTGTAATGAGGGGTTCAGTGACAGCAGTCCTGCTGCTGCTGCTGCTGCTGGAATCCATACTTTCTGTCAGATTTTTTTTTTTTTTCTGAGAGAATATAATCTGACCTCATGCTGCAACAGTTTTAACATATTTTATTTTCTGGCTTTAATGCATGTATATCAAATATTGTAATAGTTTTTTGAGGAATTACATGCATAAAAGCTAACTATTCTAAAAAAGTCAAAAAAAATTTTGTGCAAAATTTAAATGAGCATTCCCAGTATGAAATCACACATCACTCTTACAAGCATCACACATATGTTTAATATGAGCCTTTTTTTATCTTGTGCTGTCAGGATGAAAACAAAACCAAAGAGCGAAGCGTCAGTTTGGCACATGTGATGATGCACCAGCAGGAAGGTGGGTGGACAGGGCTGAGGTGTGCAGTTGCGGGGTTCAGGTCAGGAAAACAGAGGATGAAATGAGTTGAGACAGTCGCTGCTCTCTGTGGTAAGCCTGCGACACGACTTGGCCACCTGTCAGGCCAGGTTTGCTGCCTGTCAGGCAGCTGCCGGGCTTAGAACAGGTGAGGGATTCAAACAGATGAGGGACTGAGAAAGAGCATGAACTCGTGTGTGCAGACTTGTTTCAGGTTTTGGGGAAGCTGTTAATGAGATCAGAGGACACATGAATGGTCCACATAGTATAGAACTCACTGTTTGGGTTATGTATAGAACAATATACTATTAGTACAACAACATACTTGATTATATTTTGAAAAAAAAAGACAATAAAATGACAACTAACTCCCTTTATCAGTTAAAAACCTGTCAAACTGTTGTCCTTCTAGTCATGCTCATGTTATTTGGGCATGGACCAAAAACAACCCAACAGCAGGAGCGCTCTTCCCAGTAGAACTGTCTTCACAAATAACTCTGTTGAGGAATGCCTGAACCAACAAAACAATGTATTTTAAAAAATAAAATGTATTACATGCACTTCATAAAGTCTTTAAATCATTAAATTGTTTAGAAAAAAAACTTTTTTCTTGGAAATAAGTTTGAGAATGCAAGTCTGTGTTATATTTAGGGTCTAGACCAGCCAAATGCACACATAGGACCCTAGGGCTGCTTGAGAATTAAAAAGTGCACTAATTTAGTTTGTTATGTTTTTTAAGTTTTTATTTGTATTAATATTAATTAACTTTTGTTAGTGATGAATGGAGAGAGAAAAAAGTCACCGACAATGTTGAACTAAAAACAAGACACTTTTATACACTGAGGACAATTAACAGAAATTAAAACAGCTGTGGAGGATTAGCATGTGACTGTCAGGAAACAGAATATGACCAAAACACCACTTAAAAAAAAAGCTACATAAACAACAAAATCATCACAGTAACAGTATGATACCATTCAATGTTAAGTATTTCAACATTCTGGGAGTAAAAGTTTTAGGAAATCTGTTTTTAAAATATTGGAATTTGTATTAAACTTGATTACATTTGAATATGCCTGCAGCACAATGCCACAATTATACGACGGAGTATTAGGGCCACTTCATAAAGAAAAAATATTTTTAAAATTACGACTTTAAATCTCGTAAATTTGCGAGAAAAAAGTCGTAACTGCTAACTTACGAGAATAAAGTCGTATATTTATGGCTTTAAAAGTCATAGGCTAAATTTACGACTTTTAATCTAGTAAATCTATGAGATTTAAAGTCGTAAATTTACGAGAAAAAACTCGTAATATTACTTTTTTTTTTTTTGTGGTGGTCCTAATACTCCGTCGTACAAAATAAAGAGGTTCCAGTGTTTTATTGCTTTAGATGTATTCTAAGTGTACGATAAAGTCAATGAACTCATGTTGACAATAATTTGTTTACATAAAAAAAATACATTATATCACTTTCACCAGGTTTCATGGATGAGTAGTTATCTGATATAACTTTATTTTAAAATTTGACTTGATTTCAATTTTTTTTCATACACTGTATATAATAATATTATTTTTACAGTCAATGTTTTGTTTGAAGGACATAAAAATTGTGCACTTTTCTAACTTTGAGCCCCTGCCCCTCAAAAACCTGTGCACGTCTCTGGTCTAGACCAGTGAGGTCCGAACTGTCCAGATATGATGAGGTAAAAATGAATTATTTCAATAATAAGAAATGCAAATTAACTAATGAAAGTTTTATTGCAAGGGCATATTCCATATTTCACTAAATAGACAACAAACACATAAATAAGTTTTTAACAAAAAATACTGCCAATATAGCACACCGTATATTCCAAGTTAGCTTGTTTTTGATAGCATGTCTTGCTCTAATAGTTGCTCCTGATATGGAACTCCTTGAAAACAGCCACAGTCTCTTGGCCTTTTAGGCAGACACAGGAGTTTCATATCTTACTAAAAACTTGCCCTTGAAGCTTTAGCCCTCACTGTCAACTTTCTGACATTTTAGAAATGAGCTAGAAAGCATCACAGAAGGGTCATTCGACAATAGCTGTGTTACCAGTGACTATAAACTTGTGTAAATTGGATTTTCGATAGTAAATTTGCCTAGTGGAAACCCGACAATTAAAAAAAAAAAACTAGCATTACACAGCTCATCAAAAAAGGAGCATATCATGCAGAATTGTTGGATCCACTAGTCCTCTGTAAAGTCAACCAACCAGAATCGATTTACCAGAATCGCTTCATTCGTAGCCACTCCCACATGTATTAAGCTTGCCCCACCATGGCCTGGATAAGACGCCAACGTCTCTTTGATAGATGATTATGAGCGCTAGTGCCGTTGCAGAAACTCAAATGTATCACATCTATCGCCGGGTTTTTGAATGACTTATCCCGTGAGTTGGTTTTGTATCAACTTACATAATTATGATTTACTGGAAACAGCAAAATTGAAAAGTTGTGTTGTGTCTAGAATTTTGATCAAGTTTTGCCCATATGTGTAACGGAAATGTACTTAGCGTTGCCACAGGTTTGCAACAGCTTAAATTGCAATTTAAGCTATCACAATAAGGAATCGTACACTGGGGGCCACATGCTATTGATTTTATCAAATCAATAATGTGCAAGTTTATAGGCAGGTGGAAATTTGAATGTACCGGACCTGTACTCAGGTCTTTGCACTACCTTGCTTCTTGTTGCTCAGAGAATATGCTGAAAACAGCTCTGCTTGAGTTGGCTTAGTTGGCTTCATGGAACACAATTCAAGAACATTCGTCTTGATGAAGTTAAAAAAGCCTGATGTTGTTCATAACCAAACACTACTCAGTGGATGACAACTGAATGACTCTTGGCCGCACTCTTCTATGTTAATCTTGTTTGAAAGAGATTTTCATTATAATTTCTGATTTTTCTGTTTTACTGTGATTCTGTCTGTGCTTTTTTTTGATTTTCTTTGTTTTTTGTGAATTTATTTTGAGTCATCTTGTGCATTAAATGAGTCAAACAAATGTACTTAAATATTTAAACGCTCCAGAAGTTGAGTATTTGTTTTCTAGAAATGTCAGATTTTTTTTCTCCCCATTCTAAATTGAAACTATAATTACATTTTTTTGGAAAACAAAAACAGTATAACTACTGACACCTGCAACAACTTTAACATTTTAGGAGAGTTTAAAAATCCAGTAACAGCAGAGCAGTATTTTACAACTTTTGAGTAAAAGCAAGAGACTGACATTGTGAAAACTCCAAATAAATTATGGCTTTTATGTTATTTTTCTGAGCCACAGCATTATCCATCAAAAAATATGAAATACAAATACCTGTGAAGATTCTTACTAAACACATTTAAATGGTGAAGGCTATCTTCAAATTAAATGAGCGCTGAGACTGACCTGGCATGTAGACAAAATTATTGGTAGCCCTCTGGTAATGTTAAATAAAAAGAAAAACACTGAAAATCATCCATCATCTTCTCCTGCTTTGCACTTTACAGGGTCACAGCGGTTGCTGGAGCCAATCCCAGCAACTTCGGGGCAAAGGTACACCCTGGACAGTTTGCCAGTCCAACACTGGGCCACACACACTCGCATTCACACCTAATGAACAATTTAGAGTCATCTATCAATCTATGAAGCTTGTTTTTGAACTGTGCCTCCATAATTAATTGACAGCTAAGTCAGGTCAAACTACTGTCCTGCTCATGCTGATTCTGATCTTGACAGATCTTGGCCATATGTGGATTTCAATGGAAAATCATTCACGGTTCTAGATCTATCAACAAGACTAACTTTTTCTGTCCACCTGGGAGTTGTGGAGTTCCTCAAGGTTCCATTCAGGGCCCTGTTTTATTTCACTGCTTAAACTGCTAGTTTCCCTTGATTGTGTCTTAAAAAAATAAGATCCTTTTTGTGCCTCAACAAGTAAATGATTTTATATCTGTCCATCTTTTACTAAATGACACACAGGAATGGTTAGAACAAGGCTTTCCTTATCTTATTAAGAGCAAAGAGACATTATTGATCCGTCTCAATGCTGTTGGCCTTCTTACACTGTTTTCCAAACAGTTCTGTAAAACTCTTATAGCTGTCAAAATTGGACAAACAGATTAGCTCACTCATTTAAAGTACTTTCTATCTTTTGACACTTCTGAGTAAAGGGCTACTTTTTAGCTGAGGGATTTTGAGACACTTATTCATGTTTTTATTACCCAGCACATTGATTACTGTAATTCCCTTTACCCTGGGATTGATCAGGCATTGCTGCATCATCAGGAAACTGTGCAGAATGTAGCAGCTTGCCTTTTAAAGGGACCAAAACATTTTTTCACATTACTCCAGTGCCTTCCTCTCTCCACTGGCTTTGTGTTTATCTCAGGATCTGATTAAGATTTTATTACTTGCTTTCAAAAGTCTCAACGGTTTGGCCCCGCCTTGCGTTTTGGAATTATTATGGGTCCACACCTCCACAGGGTTTTAAGGTCAGCAAGCCAAATGCTCCTGGTTGTTCCTGGAGCAAAATTAAAAAGTAGGGGTTTCAGAGTCTTCTCTGTTGTGGCACCAAAACTGGGAAAAGTTGCACAGAATACAGATCGTTTTAAATCCCAGATGAAGACTCATCTCTGCTCACTGGATTGTAATCAATGTCCCAACTGAACTTCCTGACTTTCCATTTTTAATTTAAATAATTGGAATGGTTTTCCATTTTACTCAGTTATAATCTATATTTTTAACATTTGCTGTTTTTGCTTGGGTGTGATTCTTTTTATATGTGATTTTTTTTGTCATCCTCTGCAGCAATTTGGTCAACTAAGTTTGTTCATAAAGGTGATGTACAAATAAAATAGTTTATTTATTGACAGGGTTGAAGTTCGGTAGTCATAATTACTTACTTACTTATAATTTTTGCGGTTCTACCTAAGCTGAAACAAGCTGCTGCAAACAGTGCTGCATTTCCGTGCTAAGTTTCATTGAAGGTCTATTTGTCTTTGGGCATGTCAATCAGTTCTACTCTCTTCAGTACTTTGAAGTTCTAGCCAGTCCCTTTCCAGCGATAGTGGGCGGGCTCATATAAAGCCAATGATGAGGTGAGCATGAGAGCGCGTGCCACGTAGAGCTATCTTGGCTCTCCGGAACTGTGACGTTTTATTTATTTTCATTGAGAAAATAATAATAATAATAATAATAATAAACAAGGTCCCCCATTTTTCCCCCCTCTCCGGTTAATGTGGAACAACCTTCAAACTCAGTCACAGAGACACAGAGACACAGAAACAGCGGAAGCGGCTGTCATCTAGACACACCCGTCATCCAAAACACGGTAACTCCTCAGACTAGGCCGGATTTGACAGGCGGCTAGAAGAGAATTCACCGCACGGCGAAAGAGCGGCGCACGGCCAGTTTGCGTGAAAGAGGAGGGCACTGACGGTTTGCGCAAAAGACAAGCGCATCGTTGTTTTGCTGTGAAAGAGGGGAGGAGTCATTGTTTGCAGTTCCGAGGTTGTGGAGCTCTGACTTAATAGGAACAATCAGCACGTCAAAATACGACGACACTCAAAACATCAAGCTATATATATGTATATATATGTATATGTGATTTGGGAATGAAAATGTGTTGATCTGGGAAGATGTAGACATTATCTTTTATTACTGAAGTACCGAAATTTGAACCGAAACCGAAACCAAAGAACCACTTTGGTACCGGAACCGTATAAATCCAAATTTTACAATATAGAGATTCTGTATTGAGTGTCCCATATCGTGGACAAATGGCATCTGAATTGGCTTCATCTTGCTGGAGCCAAAGGTTAGACATTTTCTATGAGTGACGTCACACCCGGATGTGTCCATCTCTATATGCACACCATGGGCTAAAAACATAGAAGGACTTCATCTGTTCATTGATAAGTTAATTAAATCATTAAAAAGCAGGCTTAAATAAATGTTAACTTGGTTGTTAATGAGCAAAACATTGTACAGAAACCAAAAGTCAGTCATAAAATATAAACAGTAGCTGGTCGTTAAACTAAACTAAACTAAACTAAACTGGGCACCTCTGCCCTTAGACCCTCCTTCTCAGTAAGGAAATTAAAAAAAAACAGATTCCAGAAAAAAAAAGACGAAGCCTCTGGGATGTCCACATGTTGGAGGGATCCTCTCCCAGGACGGAGATGCGATACACCAGGACTTACTGCATTAGCAAATAAAGATGATTTACTTATCACTTTGTATTATCATAATTCTTTGAATACAATCTGCACAAAGTGTCTTTTTTTCAATGATAATATTAGATTATTGTTACTGATTAATATAAATGATTTGTTGTGGATGCTTTGAAATTTGATTACATCAATGATATTAATGATCCTTAATAGCCTGAATCTATTAATATTTGAAATTAAGTCCTGAACCGCATACTGATAATTCATGTAGAGAAAATGGAGTGGTCGAGCCGGGGTGGGATTATATAAGTTCACTTCCTTACACTCCCTTTCGAGTGATCTACCTGTGATTCATTATGTGATATTAATTAATATTAATTGAATTCAAACATGTCAATAGTAAGTTGCATGTAGTATGGCACAGATAGTGGATGGTAATAATAACAATAATAGAAAATCTACATTTTTAGCATATCAATAATCAAAGAAGGAAGGAGGATGGGTAATCATTTCTCACTTTATAAAACCGTCTTCTCTCTGCTTAGTTCCACAGAGAAATATGTTTAATGGATGTAATGAATATTATTATTATTTCCCCCAAATTTCATTACAGTAGGTGAGGGAGGTGATCAATAAGTTAAATATTCTCCTATTGTTAGCATGCCCGGCAATAGGACTGTCTTAATAAAGTTGACAATTATTAAAATAAGGCGATTCAGTTAAACCTCTTTTACAGAAGGAATGTTTGAAAAATTGTACAAAAATACTGAAACCTGCCTCAGCTCCAGTGAGTCAACTCACTCCAGCTCAGGAGTCAAAAACTCACACCTCTTCATGGAAACCATTGTGTTTGGTCACCAGGGGGTGAGACAGTGTGAAAATCTGACATGTTGCATTCTTTTTGAGGATTGCTTTAATCCTCAAGTTCAGCCTTCTCCACAACGTTGAACAGCAGAGCGATGCAGAGGCGGGGAGAGGCCAGCACACTCACACACACACAAATCTGGGAGAAAAGAACAGCCATGTTACACTTTCCAAGGCAGACACACACACAGACACACAGCCTTCACACTCTGGTACCACGAATGAAAGCTGATATCAGGCCCTGTTTGCACCAAGGTGAGGTAGGGGACATACTGTCGGACTTTCTTAACACCACAGACCTGACAACACCAAGGGCTAAGAAGTTAGACAGCTTCTCCCCGTACACACTTCAGCTTTTTTTGGTTGTTTTTTTCCGTCCTCTGTGTGCACACTGGCACACACACAGAATCCCTGACCTCAGTGGTGTGAAATGGAGAGTTGGAGAAAGAGGTCGGAGAGCAAAGGGAAGCGAGAGAGCTGTCAGAAGAATGCATCGGGCAAACACTTGACGGGATGGAAGTTCAGATGCGAGCCCTTATCATGCAGGCAGAGTACAAGAGGGGAACATCTCAATTCAAGCGATTCAGTAAGCAGAGCACAAATCAAGGCACATCCTCCATCTGTTTGCTGTCTGCACTCACACCACTGCTAAACCTGTAAACACCCTCATCTTCTCCTCTGTGTTGTTAGTGGAAAACTGTTTTTATATCGTCAGGAGTTTGAACTCTTTGAAAGTGAAGAGTTTAGCTGCACAACCTTGTGGGACAGATTTCCAGGGTCCTGATGAAGACTTGGCGGCCGGGTTTGGTTCATTGTTGCAGACATGTTTCTCTGCGCTGATAGACTGTTGTCATGATTAATGGTATCCAGCAGGGCTCCTGCAGTAGCCTCCAACTACCCACGGGTGTCTATGGAAATGATTTTCATATCATGAAATTGATACCCACTCTCTTCTCTGCCTGCCTTTCTCTGTACATCCGACCTAATAAAGTATACAAGATGAATATGGGCTGATCTTGTGATTAGATCTTGATCGTGTATACTCCGTCTCTTTTTGCATTGCAAAAGATTGCTAATCGGCCGTGAGTTATGGAAATAATAACCAAGCTTCCTCATAATAAGGTAATCAATTCAATCTACTGTCAATTGGCCCAGACTAATGCTGCATCTGGGACCCCATCGGGAGGGTGGGGGGGATAATTGAAGGTTTCTCTGACTATTGACTTAGGTCGAGTAAACATCTGTTGTTCAATACTCTTTTTTCGAGTGCATCCATAAATTATAATTGTGTCCAATTAACAGAGTACTCATTCTGGGTTAAGAATTCCTTTTGGTCTTTAATAAAGTATTAAACCCCCCCATCCCACCCCACTTCTACATCAATCACAATTACTCTCCAGTTCTGATCGAGCTATTTCCCCTCAGCACTTTCTTCTTTTTCCGATTCAACAAGAAACGTTCAGACTCTGATCTTCAGGCAAAGTATAGATATTTATCATCAAAACAATTGCCAAAAACCTTTGACACTTGCACAACACGTGTCCGTTGCCGAGCCCAAAGGAAACTCTGGGTTTTGGATTTCATCCACCCACATGCTTGGCCTTTTCCCTCTGTAGAAAAGCTGCACACCTGACCCTGTCAGAGACCCTCTGTAAGTCTGCGGATACGGCCAGTGGTGATTTTTTTAAAAGAGGGAGGAGGCAGAGACGTTAGAGCTTCTCTTTTTCCTCCGGAGTAATCCAGTTGTCTCTGAGGAGAAGAAACAAGAAGATGGGGTCATGCAATGATATTGAACAAAGCTTCAAACAAGTCTGAGTTTCAGGATATCTATGCTGATGTGAAACCACTAAATTGAATTCAGTGCAATTGAATCTCCCCCTCTGAGCTCTAAAACTCGCTCTCCTTCAAAGCAGGCAGAAAGGAAAAATCGATAGTGCATGTATTGATATTAGCATTCAGTATAATGCGTCTAAATGAAATCATAGCAGCAGAGTAAAGCAGAAAGCCTTTATTACCAACATGTGCCAAAATCAAAGTACCATTGCGCCTTGTCTCTCAGGTGTCCCTCCCCCAGGTAAACCAGACTGCTGCAGTATTCAAATGTTTACCCTCCTCACAACTGGGCTTTTCGAGCAAAGAAAGGCCAGCTCAATAAACTTTAACAAGTTCATTGCAGCAGTGTTTCTTTCATTCGCATTCTCTCAGCTACAGCGCTCCGCACATCGCGTAAATGTCAACTGACTGCATGAAAAGGGCCAAAAGGTTCACTTCTCGATGTATCTTTGCCGTCTTTGTAGCTTTCTTTTGGCTTTGCATTCATATGCAAACCAGCGCTGCGTTGCTAGTGCAGAAGTGATAGATTAATTACACCAAACATTCCACTTAGGTTTTTAAAAAGGCCTTCTTTTCTCATTATTCTTAAGCATTTTCTAAACATGGCACACACATCACAGCTGCTTTTTAAATAAGTTTACTTTAGCTAAAGCAAATTACCATTTGCATAGTTTTTGTTCAACAAATACCACACAAAACAAACGGTTTTGCAGCACTTGAGGACAGCAAATGGGTGTCACTGTGATGACACAACATGCTTCACAAGTATAGCTTTTAGATTAGCAATGTTTCTAATCAAGAAACACAATCATTCAGACGAAAAGCCTTACAGGGCAGAGTTTTGTTGAAGCTCAAAGGATACACAGTTGATACTATGAGAATGAATGGTACAATTCAATGGCACAGTACATTTTTCAGAAAAACTTATCAAATTAACTGTCAAAATCTGGATCATTCAGGTTCGTGCAGACACTATGCAAAGAGGGCAGGACACGGTAGGAAAGCAACTGTTGCTGAACAACAATGTGCTGTTTCAGATCTGCTTTGAGTCTATCATTCTGCAAAGGTGATAAATATTTACAAGTTCAAAACATTAAAGAAAGCTGGACATCCTTTCAACACACACCAACAGGTTCACCTCGAGGTCAAACAGAGCAATGCTCATAAAAAGTGCAAAGCACCCAGGAGCTCTATCTCTGACTCTGCAAGTCTTTTTCAAGTCTTTGGACTGTACTTTAGTGTTTGGACTGCATTAAAACCAAGATATTTTTTCAAGTTTTAGGAGTATGAAAACAAAATATTGTACATGATGCTTCTCGGAAATTGAATGTCCATAAATCTCAAACTTTAAGAAGACTGAAGGGTGAGCAGTGCTATCCTGGAATGTAGGACCAAACATGTAAATTGATATCATAATTTGTGGTTGCTGATACAAATTATAGTTTATATTTGTTTATTTTAAACAATCAGATCAGATTGACTGACCTAAAATCGATCCAGGATAGAGGTGAGCGATACTGGATTATTTGGATATCGATCTGATACCAGGTAATTACAAGGCTAACATTGTCGATGTCAATACCAACACCAAATGACTCTTCAATGATTCCGCTCACTGATGAAGTAGGGAGGGGAGGCGCAAGGTGTGCGCAGCAGCAAGAGAGGAGGTGGTTCGCTGACTACCCAGACAGACAACGTTGCCAGATTGGGCAGTTTCCCCCACAAAATGTGGATTCTGGTCGTAATACACACTGAAGGACATCTGAAGATAGTATCTTTGCAAAACCATGCATACACACTATATCTTGTGCACATGTCTTGATTTTTGTTTTTCTGGAAGCCACAAGACTTCCCTTGAAGTCAAAGAGTCATCCATATTAGAGTATAAATGAGTGAAACTGTCCAACAGCAAAAGCAGAACCGTTACCCATCCTGTAAATGAATGCACAGTCTCTAACAACTTTAAGAAATATATATATACCTGTTGTGATGTCTCAACATTTGCAAATGAATTCAGAGGCAGATTGTAAGTGCCTGTAAATGAATGAAAATATGTAATAAATGCAATATTATAGTAATATTTTCTTGGATATTCTTTTTAGTAGATCACACATTTTTCAGGTAATTATCAGGGTAGGGGAGGATTCCATGAAAACAATCAGGGCACTGGCTCCTAAACAGTGGAGAGTGACATGATCTGCTGACATTACATTTGGGCACAACATATTTTCTCACTTAGGAGAGTTTATTTTTTATGCAATACGCATATAGAGAATTATAAAAATATTTATTTGTATTTTATATGTGAAAATCTGGGTTTAACCATTAGAACACACTTTCCCAATTAAGGATCAATCACAAATATAGAAAACAAAGTGGTTCTGGTTAAGGTGAATGTTGCAATAAATCCATCGTTTAATTGATGCTTTGCTAGATAAAGAAGCCTCTTCATTTTTCGTTGCTTGGCTGACAGTTTACAATGAGGGCATGGATGATTGTCCATTAAGCCTTCGCCACTGTTTGCTGTTTACAAAACAGGGTTTTCAATATGCATAAGAAGTCTGAATAAAAGCTTGAACTTGTCAAGCCTGGATGCATTTAAATATTGAGCAGCTTCCATCATTTCTTTCCCAGGGCCAGCTCTTGAGATGAAAGGTAAGCAAGTGGAAAGGCCCCGCCTGGTCAAGCGATTTAAAAGTGCTGATATCTGCATCCCTTTGAAAATCAAATGCACTGCTTTTGTCGTTATAGGTTTATTCTTTGACATTTCTTTTTCTTTGTTACCAGGATACTCAGGTTTCAATCGAGAAAAAATGGTTACAAGACAACTGCAGACTTGTTTAAGATGTCTAGACGCGGAAAAACTGAGGACTTTGTTCAGTATGCAGTTGGAGAAATGCTAATTTTAAGAGTTTTTAACAGTCAAAAAATCCAATATTAGTACATATGTTTATTTTAACCCTAATTTTAAAATGAAAAGCATTTAAAGTCTCACTCCAATTATCTTTTGATCTATTTTAAAACCGTTCTAAGTAGTCCTATGATCAAAAACCTTACATCGTTTTTTAAGACATAGTTTCTGCAGAGCAGCAGGAGTTCATTAGAAATCTGCCTTTGAATAGTGAGCATGACTGTCGGCGTGCAAGTTTTGTGTGCTCCTAATTCACAATGATTTGAATAAAAATATTCCAAAATGCAATTTTAAGCTTAATCATCTCTATTTTTCTTTATCACATGTCATATATCGTGAGAAAAGGCAATAACACCTTGTTAGTAACACCAACTTCACCAGAGTGTGTCCTTAATCCAAAACAAAGCAGTAAAAAAGAATATTGCAAAATTCTTTAAATCTGGTTCAGTTTGATCAAAAACATGGAATGACAAACCAATAGATGGCACCAAAAATGTTACTGGACAGTTCCTGCACCAAGTGCACACTGAGGATTGTGGTGAGGAACTATTGCACTCCAACAACAAGAGGTTTACATTTCAACTTTAGTTGAACATTTTTATTGGAACTTTTAAAGTTTTGATGTAAACAAATACATTTGATCTCAAAACGGTGACTTTTGTTCTCAGTGTGGTGGCAGAAAAATATCTTTATAATCATGTGGCAGAAACTTATATCAAAATCAACTTACAGCGTGACTAACAAAGCCTCTTGTCAGAGAGTCATGGTGTTCCATTGTAATCTGATAATCAATATAAGACACCCACAAAGGTTTCCTGGGTTTTTAAATGGTCAGTCAGTGCAGATCTGTTAATCCCGTGGTGTAGATTTGACAGTTGTCAAGATGATCACTGACACTTCGACAATAATATTTAAAAATCAAAAAGTACTTTCTAAAGAAGCTGGTTGCTCACACAGTGCTGTATCCAAGCATGTGGTAGAAAAATGTGGCAGAACAGAACTGCAGCCTTGAGAGGGTTTTAAAAAGAAGCCAATTTACTCATTTAGGGGAGATTCACAGGGAGTAAATTGCTGCTGGAGTCAGAGCTTTTAGAGTCACCACTCACAGACAGACCCGGAACACGGGCTTTAGTTGTTAAAGTTCTTGTGTCATGTCACTTTTGAACCAGATGTAATGTCAGAGGTATTCCACTGTGCCACCAGGTTCAAGGTCAGCACAACCATTTACAAGTTTAAAAGCACTTCAGGCTTCCCTCCCATCACCAGATTGTTGCACACCCCAAATGATCACACAACACTGAAGCATTTTGTGCAATTTATTGCAGGGTCTCTCTAAAATGAAGCAAATGGAACGGAACATGTAATCACGCCTCTCACAGTTCCCGGTCACGGCAGTTCTCAGCAACTGGCTTGGTGGTGTTTCACTTTTCAACAAAGATGACTAAGATATGAGTGTTATAGTAATTTCAAACTTTTATAGTTTGATGTCTCAACCTTTCTTTATGATAGTTACTGGTTTTTGTTTTGTTGAAATGTTGCCTTAAGCTAACAGTGAAGGCCTTACGCACATGCACTAGTACAAGGGGTTGACCCGTACAGGTGCTGTGGGTTGTTGAGTAGTCCGGGCCCATGGAGAGTCTGTCGTGGATGGGAGCAACTGCATTTTAAGAGGAGCACAGGTGTGTCTTGCAGTTCCTTTAAAGTCCCACTCCAACCACATTTTTTTCTTTTGTAAAATTATTCCCAGTAGTCTTTTAATTGTAATGGTGAAGTTTTTTGCCAAAATCAAAAAGCCTTTGTGTGTTGCTATCTGTGAAAAGTGCTATATAAATAAAGATTTACTTACATCCTTACTTATTTAGTCATTTTTCAAAACATTTTAATCTCACCGGCAGGAGCTCATTAGAAATACAATTCTAAATTGTGTTCAGGACTGTTGCCTTAGAGCAATCCCGCGCCCTCCCCCTCCCCATCGCTTAGAGCTACACTTAGCTTATAGCCTCAAGCTAGCATTAGCAGTGCAAAAGTAACTACAAGCAATATTGGATCAATCCAGTCGTACAGTTTTGACCCAAAAGTCAGTTCGGATGAGCACATGAGTGTTGAAGGCTCATCATTTCTTGCACTCCAAAGAGTAAACGGGTCAGAATGCGTGCAAGGTTGCAGAATAGAGTAGAGAGACTTTGACAGACACATTTCAGTAAGCACGTCATCAGTCTGAGCTTTTTCTAGCATCTGGTTTTATAGGTCTTCTATTATGAGAAAAATGCAACAAGAACATGTTGAAAACTCATAAAAGACTTTCATTGGAGCAGGTCTCCACGACCCCGGCAGGGACGAAGCGGTCAGGAAAATGAATGAATGAATGAATGAATGAATGGAGCAGGTCTTTAAGGCTCATGTGGCCACTTTAAGAGGAGTCATGAACATGTTACGTCCGATTGTAATGTGTGTGGTAAATGTATTATGACTTATTTGAAAGATTGATGTAAGTTAAAAACACTGTTGATGTACAGGTGATGCTGTAATATGATGGCCTTACCCCACACTTAGGCCAAATCTGAATTCCTCCTCTACCCCTTTGGGTTCTCCCTACCCCTCAATAGTAGGGTGATTTGAAGGGGTAGTGGTATTCAAACTTTTTTTTCAAGGAAGAGGTGGGTAAATTTAATTCATGGTTGTTGTTTTTTTGTTTTGTTTTTTCGTATGCCCTAATGTTTGATTAAATTCAGGGTATTTACGTCAAACAATAGCTTTTTCAAAGCAAACCAGTTTCTAGATTTTGGTCATTTTTACACCTCTGTTTATCAAAGCTTCTAAGAAGCTCATCATCAGTTAAATTGATAATTTGGTAACGTTAATAATGCTATTTCCATTAAATAAGAAATGTCTTGATCAACTATTGAACTCCGTGGGACGCCATACGTGACTTTAATTCTACAATCATAAATATGTTTATTTTCTGAAACATTTTACAGGTTGTGGTTTATCACTTTCATAAATAAAAGGAATAAAAAAGATCTAAATGTTATAACTGAAAAACATGAACCCAGATCCAGAGAAGTGCAATCATGAAGAACATTTATTTAATAGAGGAAATAAAACTAAACCAAAACCACTATTAAAAGGGGGATAAGCTAAAAATCACCGATACAAAAGTAAAGAAGCTAACAAATTACATTCTGAGTCCATATAGTGCGGAGCATGAATCAACTAAGACGGCTGAGCACTGGAGAGCGCAGAACACACCGCCAGCGAGGACCGAGAAAAGGCTATTTTAATACCAAAACGAATCAGCCCAAGTGCAGGCAGCTGCATGCTACTCCATGGAGAGCCACAGGTGGGTGCTGGGGATGTTGTCCAGGCAGAGCTGCAGGCAGCCCGCTCTGGAGAAAAATGAGTGAGACGCCAGAAAGCAAACAACTAAACCCACGTCAGTAAGCCGTTTCTAGCCAGATAAAATCATCACTGAGAACCAAATCGGATTTCTGACAGTGACCTGGCTAAAGAAACAAGGTTATACTAATAAAAGACAATAAAATAACAGTCAGCGATTGATCCCAACAGTAGACAAAATACATAGTTTCTGAAATACAACGTTCCTGACTTTTAAGCTGAAGAAACAACAAATCTTTCCCTGTGTTTGTTTAAAAATATGTTTGTCAAAACATTTCTCTCAGAGTGGCTCCGGATGCCATCCTGAGTCTAGGAAATACCACCTTAGTCATATTTGAATTTTTTACATTCAAATATGTTTTGATTGCGGTGAGTCATAAATATTCAGCTGCTCTGGGATTTTGATTGTGTTCCTCAGGTTTTTTAGGCTCCAGTTTTCTGTGTTGAGATTTTCTGGCTCATATCCTACTTTTCTCTCCTTATGATAATAATCACACTGGCTTCATTTACAAATCATCTAAGCTGTTTTTGTTGCAATTAAATATCCACAATGCAATAAAGTTAATGTTTTCCTGTTGGTCAAAATGAGATCCTTTGCTTTGTCACGTTTTGAGTTTCCCTCATTTAAGCATTATTCTGTGGTTTTAAGGTCACATATTTAAGCTTATTCAATGATTATCTAATGAAGTTTTTGTCGTGGTACTTCACTAATAGACTTCCTGGTGGCTTTTGATCAGGTACATCCATTTTTTTTTTTCTTTGTAGTGAAACAATGAATTCTGTTATAAAGCTGCCAGAAACTTGATGTAATATATTTTTTACTTTTAAAGAAAGGTTTTTTTGGCCTTAGATGTCATATGTTTTTTAACTTCTATATAAACTGTGAGCTCTTGTGGAAGTTGAATTAATTAACTGAACTCCTCTCTGAACTCCCGTTGAATGGCAGGTGAACTTTGACATTTCATACAATTTCAGTTTGCTTAACAAGAGAGTTTTCACAACCAACGAATGAGTAATAGAAAACAGTCAGACATTCAAAGAGTCCTTCACATTTCTTAAAAGGTGTCATGAGTTACATCAGTTATATTCATACCATCTTAAATAAAGTAGTGCCTTGAGATTTGAAAGAAATCAGATTTGTAAGCGCCCTCTTTTGAGTTTTATTCCAGTCTTGTTCAAATTTGCTTTAATTTGTTTTTCCGGCCATATCAGATCAGCAGAGACAAAACAAAAGCGAAGGTAGTATTTACACTTTTATCCAAAAAAACAGCCACCAGACAAAATTCAGGAGAATCAAAAGATTCAAATCCTCAAGTTAAACAGTTACTTTTGGCTATTGCTTGAAAAAGGTAGCATTTTACTTTTAATTAATAGAGTTGTGTGTTGTCAAGAGTCTGGCAATACGACACATCTCGCAATATACGTTTCGCTTTACAAAACATATAACGCGAAATATCCCAAGACTGCCCTAGAACAGTTTTCCACTTTATTTTAAAGAGTATGACTTGGAAAAAATTTAAGTCATAGTCATATCTTATAACCACAAAAATTATGAGGGTGACTGAACCAATAAGACTGAACATTTAGCTGGTTCTCACAAAACCGAATCGTGCTGTGCTGCCAACAAGCAGTCGGGGGTCTAGGTGGAAAACAAAAGTAAGACACTAAAGGACGCTCATAAATAGTTAATTAAATATCGTCTGGTCAGCATTCTAAGTAGATACAAGCATTGCCATATGAAATATCACAATATATTTATGTATTTTTCCTTATAATCCTATTCATTTATGAATCCTTAAGAAAAAAAAAAAACTTGTCAATCGTGGTCCCCAAACCATCATGGTTTGGTATCTTAAGTCACCAATCCACTAATTAGCTTAATCTTAGATTCTCGTACTTTCAGAGAAACGAATAGAGAAGGGATCAATATGGATTCGTAACACCTCCCTTAAACATAAGCCCTAAAAATGTCAAAAAACTACATGCATAGTTTTGTGTCTCAAATTAGTTGCAAAAAGCTGAATTCCAGTCAGATACATCCAATGAATATTCAACAGAATGTGGATTTCACTAGTGTCAAATAAGGTCAGTAACACTTCCTGCTACTTTCAAAAAATGAGTACAACCAGAAACATTGGCATGAATTTGTCAGAAAAGTTGAAGACAAAAGTTTCAACTCTCCTGCCGCTGGAGTAACTTTTACCTGGAGCTCTGGTACAGACCCACATCCAGATTGTTCAGAGTGAGAATAGACCTGGGGAAGAGGGTTTTTCAAAATTAGACAATGTGGTAGGAATACTAACACATCATATAGGCTGTAGATGCATAATTTACCAGACAAAGAATGAAACACGTCATCTGGAGAGAAAAAAAAAGACTGCTGGCCAGAACAGTGGTCCACAGGAGGTCTGACCAAGTGTCAGTGAAGACCCATCATCTGGTGCTAATAAAGCTGGAGAGCTGCCTATGGTCATCTCCTCAGAAAGAAAGGACAGTATGTTGTTTGTGTTTGTGTGCATGCTTGTGCCTGCAAGTGCAATTACAGCAGGTGCAAATGCAGTCCGCATGTGTCTATTTGGAGGATTTAATTGGTGCCACTGGAGATGGATTGTCAAAGCTGTGAACCTTCACTGGAACAGACAGGAAAGCTGCTGCTTTGATTCATCAGACTGGACACGTCCTGTATGAAGATGACCCTTTGCACAAATACTGTGAGGACGGAAGTCTAAACTTTTTCATTTAGCTTGTTCTTTAGCAATAAACTTCACAAATGATCTGTTATAGTGGGAGATTTGGTAAATCACTTCTCAAGACAACACGATTCAAACGTCTTTTATTTAAGGCAGATTGTTGGAAAAATACAGTGTTCAATCCTTTAAAAAATCTATTTTCTCCCAACAGTAGAAAAGTATCCTAGGTGAGATTTCAGATTTTTATACTTGATGCATTGCTGCTATACAATACAAGATTCACATCATCATCGTTTGATGTCTGCATCCTATGGCTGACTTATCAGACATTATTCTCGTCCTCATGACAACTGTAAGGTTCTGGTTCGTTTTTTTCAAGCAGAGGCCCTGAAATGACTCTTGTTTCATACATTTTCTTACATGTCACCCTTTCAGCATAGACTCTCACCTCAACATGTTTTCTTTTGATCAGGGTTTGAAGCAGCTGGAGCTTGATCTGGCAAACATCAGTCAAGACATCTGTCTTTCACCAGGACACACAAACATCATCAAAGATTCACTCTGACAATCTCTTCTTTTTAAAAAGTTGAAATCAAACTGAGCATGCTGTGACAATACTACAGCATGTATTGAATCAAAAGCTTTCCTGGAGAAATTGTCTTCTGATTTGTAGCCAAACATATAATTCAAAAGGTGTGTGTTGCTAGGGATTAAATACAGTTAAGATAAGACAATGGAGATTTGTATCCAGAGCTAAAATTAAGATAGGACTTATTATCCAAAAAGGTTTCAAACATAAGCAACCATTAAGAAGAATCATCATTTCTGAGAAAAGACTATCAGAAAGACTACCAATCAAACTTTGTAAAAAAAAAAAAAAAGTGTTTTTCATGCTTTGAGCAGCTCAAAGGGCATTAATGGATGAATTGAGAATTTATTATTAAAGACTCAAGGTCCAAATAACAAGACTATAAAAAAATTGTTCAGGTACAGTCTTGGGATATATCGCGATACGTATCTCACCTTGCACATTGCAATATGTATCGTATCGCCAGACTCTTGACAATGCACACCCCTACTTTACAGTTAAAAACAAACATATACATTGACATATACACCCCATGACCCTACACACAATGAAAAATGGCACAAAAACATGACAGTAATTAGAAATGAAACTTGTGACTCTGCTTTGAGACAACAGTATATTGGAATCTATTTATAGCAGGAGCCCGCTAAGCCACTAGAACATTTCTGTAGAGTCCACCCAGATCAGAACAACAATGGGGTCCACTACACAACTGGACCCATAGACGAGCTCCAACAACCCCAGAACAAGCCAGCAAACCCTGACATAAAGGATCTTCATAAGGAAACAGTGGGGTAAAAAATTTATTAAGAAGTAAGTAAAAATTAGAGGAAGTCATCCAAACAAATTAAAATGAACGTGACCTGCAGCTCAACACAAACCACTGAAATTTCAAACTTAGGACTCTAACTGTTGATCTGTCTTAAACTTGGGCAGCCAGACAAAAGACATATCAGATTGATGGGACAGCCTTACACGATGAGCAGTTCTGACTACTATTTAAAGGACAAACATCTCCATCCATCCATCCATCCAATTTCTAACCCGCTTTGTCCCTTTCGGGGTCACGGGGCTGCCGGAGCCTGACTTGGCCACACACCCTGGACAGGTCGCCAGTCTGTCACAGGGCCTAAATCATACAATCATACCCACTCGCATTCACACCGTATAGTGTTTTTCAACTAGTGTGCCGCGGCACACTAGTGTGCCGTGAGTGATGGTCTGGTGTGCAGCAGGAAATTACCCATTTTCACATATCTAAAACATTTACCATCACTATGGTATCAGCTCTGTGTTCATCCAAACGGCCCTGATTTAGCACTGGATAGTTTGGAATATGCAAGATCGTAAAATACATTTTTCTTTGAATCTATAAATGACTCTTTAATGAGAATGACGTTGACGCAATCTGGCTGCAAAACTAGCGGCAAGCATTACCTGAAAAGTCCCTCCCCCTTCAACTGTCTCCGCCAATCATTGTTGGAGGCTTGATCACATGTCATCAATCTGACCAATCAGAAGTGGTTAACGTCCTCACTTCTTTGTTCTGATTCGGTTCATAAAGTATCTTAGTTTCAACTAAAATAACAGCTAAAGCTCATGTTTAGCGGTGTAGCTTCCAGCGGGATCCGACATCAGACAGTTTAAAAGGTGAACAAAAGAATGAAGCTCAGAAACGACAGCATGCCGGCAACTGCGTGAGTTAATGCACTACATCTCCCATGATGCATTGGGTTAAAGCGGTATTTTTGAAATGGTGTGGGGCGCGGGATGACCCGGGGATTATGCCATTTGTGTTAGTTACTAAACAGTTGATCGGAGGACCGTCAACCTCAAGAATTGCAATGAAAAAATATATAACAGGAATAAAAGGAAACTGAAAGAGAGAAAGTGCGCGCGCTGAGCACTGGTTACACGTGCAGCAGCGCAAGAGCCAAATAGGGAGAGAGATAGAGAGCAAATATCAACACAAAACATAAAGAAAACGAGAGACATCAGAAAAGAAGAAAAAACTGGAACCATTTGACTTTTCTTCATATTATGAAGGAACAGAGTCTCCAGGAAATAATTATATGTATGTATATATATTCTATATATGTTTATGGCTCCACAATCAACCTGTCCAGACACCTGAGAACTGAGAGAATCTTCTCTAAAACAGAGCAGATCATCACTGAGAGAAGAAACAGATGACATCCACAAAGCTGAAACTCTTGTCTTTCGTAATGTTAATGTGAATAAAAGTTTATACACTTCCATTTATATTTTGTCAGGGTTTGGTGTGTGGACACAATCGCAGGACAGGTATCAGCTCCAAATCAGTGTCTTTAATAACATAAGAATCCAAAAAAACTAAGGAAGAGCTCAAAGCTGGAAAAAACGGGAACAGTCTATTAAAGTCAAAGTCCAAAAACTATAAGCCACACTAAACCTGAAATGGCAGACAACATTTGGTGCATCAAGTGACAAGACAAACCTGCAAGGAAGTGAGGGGAGAAACTCATATATATACAGGAAGGGGAGTGAAAGAGAACCAAAAGACACAGGTGTAACCCATCAGGGAGGAGTGGCAATCAGCTCAGGGGAAACACATGACATATTTTGGGTTGTGGTTGCAGAGTTTTGTGTTGTTCACTTCAAATGTGTTTAAAAGGAAAAAAAGCTTAAAATATATAGAATTAAAAACTGAATAGTTAATAGTTAGTTCTTTTACCATTAACTTTGTACATTCTATCTGGAAGAGATAAATAACAGCATATACATAATTTACACTTTATATGAATAAAAACATATTTACATCATGGATTTTGTGCATAATCTTATATAGTAGTTTAGAATAAATCAAACAAAGCAAAAAACAACCTTAAATCCATTTAGTAGCAGAAAGAGCCGCTGTTTACAGAGAGCCAATGCAAAAGAACTGAATCTCTGAGTAGAGCCGGAATTCCCATCCCTATTGTGCAGGGAAACAAGGACAGACCGTTTGTTTTTACTTTGTCTGAAAGATTTGGAAGTACTCTTAAGGGAAAAAAAAAACAATTATAAAAACTGATTATTATTTAGAAGTTTTTTTGTGTTGTTTTTTTGGATTTTTTAAAATCATTCTTTAATGATAATAAGCAAACTGTTTTGAACAGATATGTTTAACTTGAGCAAATGACATTTGCAGCAGAAAGTTATAGTGGGGAAGATAATTAAGATTGAGAAACACTGGGTTAAAGTGACAGCACCTCTGCGCTGCAATGACGCTTCCCACTAATATAAAAAATGTACACTAGATCGTGGAGGGACTGTACATCAGTACAGACCAAAATTTTTAACCTTTTTGGATGCTAGTGTGCCGCAGGATTTTTTTCATTAAAAAAGTGTACCTTGGCTCAAAAAAGGTTTAAAAACACTGATTTAGAGTAACCAACTAACCTATGAAGCATGTTTTTGGTCAGTGGAAAGCTGGAGTCCCCACAGAAAACCCACACAGAAAGATCCCCCATTGATGGTTCTTTTTCAGGTCCCTCAGCTGGGACTTGAACCAGGGGCGCACTTGCTGTGAAGTAAGAGCACCAACCACTGTGCCACCGTGCAGCCCCTCTGGCTAATTTTAGGAAAATTATGGAATTATTATAATTATGGTTTTTAAGAAAGTGTACATGCTTTTTATAGTGCTATAACAACAACAGAAAACGTCAGGGGTGTTGTCGGCACTCTGGTTCACTGTTGCGTTTAAACGATGCCTTTGTATTGTTTTGCACATCAAGCAGGACTTTGTGCAAAGCTAAGCAAAAAATAGAAACTCATTAAATTGTGTAACAACAGCAGTCCGTTTTATTCATTCAACACAAAGTCTTCAGCACAGGTTGTCCTTCTGCAGTCAGAAACACATGCTAAGCAACATCATTTACTTTTTTAAGTATGAATAAATGTAATTGACTGATTGACCGACGGACCGGCTGATTAATCGATGTTCGGTAACTCTTAAAAGGACAAGCTTTGGAAAAATAATTTAATAGTCTTTCCTCAATAGCAAGAAAAAAAATAATAATTAAATGCATTTTTGGTTGATTTGCTAATAAATTGATGAGTGTTTTAAAAATGCTTATTTATACTTTTTTGCATTAATTATTGGGCATATCTGTTTAATAAAGTGGGAAAATGTCAAGTCTCACCAGATAATTTTCACAAATTAAGTTCAAAGCGACTTAAACTCTGATGACCAAGCATTCAAGTTCAAACACATAATTTACAGATTAATTTTCTCTTTTAGGGAGACCTGAAAAGGGTCTCAAATCAGATTTGTGCGTAAATGCAGTTTTGTGTGAGCGTAACAAGCGAATCATGCATATTTTTTTAAAGATATGTGAGTGTAGTTAGTTTCAAGCTGTTGTCATTTTAAGTTGTGCATGTGTGAATTGTATATTTTTAATTTAATTTTTGTACTTGTGCACAAACATATTACAAATCCAGAATTATGCCCGCACAAATCCAAAGTTATGCACAAATCAGGAATTATGCATCCACAAATGGGAATGATACTATTTTTTCTCCATATGCTATACAACCACTAAAGAAGGGAATTACATACCAGAGCAAAGAACTTGGCCTACACAAATAGTTTTGTGAAAAACATTTGCTCATGTTTGTTGTTATAAATAACTATGGCTTTGTACATTTCTTCAGAAAAATGTACATTGTTTTTCGGTTGATATTTTCATGAACATGAAATACTCTATACTTTTTATGTTTGTAATGTGAGTTTTCATTCAGAAACATTCATATTTTTACCTTGTTGTCGGGATAAAATGTTGTACTGCTCTTGTTTTCTGGTGTGAATGATTTTTTTTAAATTAAATGGAGCTGGTCTAAATGATAAAACGTCCTGTTGCCTAAGTTGATTTGCCGTTCTAGCCAAAGTTTCACCCACAAAACCTGGTAAACAGGCAGATAATTGGCTAAATTTGTTTGTCTCAGTGGGGAAATGTTCAGTACATCATGTACTCCAGCTGAGGGAGGAAAGGACTATTATGCAGCTGGTGTAACAATGCAGAATTTGGCTCCAATTTGATCCCAACCACAATGCCCCTGACTATTTTAATATTTTTGTTCAGACACAAGGTTGACTTAATCTTTACTTCAGCATTCACACACTATTTTAACCTGTGAGGTGGATTTTGATTTCCTTTAAATCTTTAAAATATTTTGGTTCTATACTCCTGCGAGCCACAGGAGACTGAATATAATAATCTGAATGCCGTAATGGGTGCTGGCTGCTGGCATGACAACTAAATAAAGGGTTGCAATAAAAATGCTACAAACACAGCATGTAGGGTTACACAATTTGAAGCAGGAATATGAATTTCCTCATGAATGCCATAGCATACAGTATGGCCAAAGGGAGGGGTGGTCTCTGAGTGTTCAACATTTTCCAAATGTCACATTCTTCACTGACACATCATGAATTCAAATCATGTTCAACAGTTTTATTACCTTTGTGAGCACTCAGGCTTTCACTTGGCGTCCCTTGTGTGGAAACTGTGAAACACAATCATTCAGTTTTTTTTTCCTTTCCCACCTTGGGTGAACTGTTCTATTCCCTATATGGATGAAGACCATTACAGATCAGACAGCACACGCAGGAATGTGTCATACTGAATCGTCAGCCTGTTGAGTCGGAGTTGTGCACATGGCATGTCATTAAGTTTCAGCGCCGTCCTCGTGTAGAAGGGAGCGCCCTGGGTCAAATGCAGACGGTCGGAGTAAAGGTGTAGCAGAGACAGACAGCGATCATAACAAGCCTAATGGGCAGGACTAATGGTGCAATGGGCTCCAATTACAGACTCTTCTGACAGCTGCTCACCGCCACAAAACTTCACCTGCACTACGAGGAAACCAGTCAAAGACATTGTTGGCTCGTGCTGAGTTATCTCCATGGACTTCCTGCTGGAATCAATGCTCCACCGCGCACAATTTAAGGACATCACTGTGCATGAAAGATTTGAACTCCATGACGAGATCAAGTTTGTCTCTAAAGTCTTCAGTCTTAATTAAATTGGGTCACATTTGAAGTATCTGCTTTGTAAGAATTTGCATTTTTTGGTTTGGATCCGGAACAGAGGCATTGACTTTATTAATACATCCAGAAAAGTTTGGAGTTATATGTCAGGCAAAGATTCATCATTGAAAATATATTTTCTTTAGATGAAAGTATAATTTAGTTCTCATCAAAATATAAATTGTGCCGTTATGGAAAGTTTTACTGCCACAATCCATCTTTAGAGAGTACATTAAATGAAGACATGTACATTTTTCACACAGAGCAGCTTGTCCCTGTAGTTTATTGGTCTCGAGCTACCAAAAAATATCAATTCACTTACTGCAGAGAAACGTGCCTGTGTCCAAAGTGCTGCAGATTTCTACAGAGGGATTTCCTTTAATGCATCAGGCAATAGATTTGTTTTGTGTAGCTAAAACCAGTGTTTCTGATGTTAAAACCTCCCGAACAGTTGATGAGGTTTGTTTCTTGCAAACATTTAACTGGCTAGATTCATTGTTATGTTGACCTTTCTGCAGACATTTACTGCCTGTGCACGCTGGTTCAACAAACGCAAAGAGGGAGCTAAAGAAAGAGATGCAAACCCCATCTCCCAATAGGTCCTCAAATGACTCCATAACCCACCTATTTCGCACCCACTTGCCCACTTGGACACCAGCAGAAGGGTTCAGGTTACTCTGTTTTTTATTGATTTCAGCTCAGTTTTGAACACAGAGGTCTCCTCCTGGCTGGTCCCTAAATGAAGCGATCTCAGTCTGTACTCCTTCCTGTGCAGCTGGACCCTTAATGTCCTGGCTGGCAGATCACAGCAGGTGTAAAGGGACCTCCCTGTCGTTTTTCCTGACACCCGACACCAAGGCCATTCAGGGACGCTTTAGTGAGTATAACAGAACAACATCTTCAGACTCCTATTTCATGTTCATTTTACACTATGAAACAACTGCTTTTAATGGAATCAACCACAACAACTTAAAATTATTGCCCCGAATAATAGAAATAAAACACCAAAACCACAATAAAAAGATGCACTGACACCAAACACGGCGGCTTGACTTTTGTGCGAGTGGTTCTTTCAGCCAGCAGACCCACTGAGACCACAATCTAGATTTTATGGGTCATCTACATCAAAAGTGCAGAACACAAAGCAGGGAGATCACCAGAGACTCCAGTGACCCAAAAACAAACAGTTTTCTCTAATGCAACCAGGAACAGGCTGCTGTCTGCTGGAGGCCAACACAGAGAGAATCTGTTAGTGTGGCTTACAAACACAAAACTTTTGAGAAAGTGGAGTGCAGATCGGTTTATCATACACACAATGCTGATTATGTTTAAACATTTGGACGTCCTATTTACAGCAATACAAATCTGTTGCATTATGTTTTATAGGGAAACATAAAAAAATACAGTTTTCGTTACTTTTTTGTGATCAGAGGCACTAAAAGCCATTTATGTATTTAAGTGTTTTTCAAATATGTTCTTACTTCTTCTGTTTTCTTAAGTTTTTGGTAGGATGAGACGTCAACCACCCCATATGTGCCAAAGTCAAGGCCCTCTGGGTAATAATATCTGGCCCTCCAGATCATTTTATTTTATTGTTTAGTAATGACCCGATGTTATCTTGCGCTTATTTCTAACTTGTATAATTTTGACAAAATATATTTTTACAGAGAGTAAATATGTAAGGGATAATACCCGACGAAGTGTGCGTTATGAGAAATTAACGCACGACGCGGAGGCCTAAACCGTCCGACGCGAAGCGGAGGACGGTTGCCTCCGTGAAGTGCGTTAATTTCTCATAATGCACTCTTCGGAGGGTATTATCCCGCTTATACCATGGTCTTTACAAAATAAATAAACATTTAATCAATATTTAGTACTTTATTCTTGTTATTTCTTTGGTTTAGCTCATTTTTTCACAAAAAGCGGACTATTTGATCATCCGTGATGCGGTTTGTTGTCACGGTGATATGGAACATGGCATGAAGCCGGAAGCCGTTACAGACCTCAGCTGCAGCGGTAAAGTGTCGCTGTTTTGAAAGAAAGACCCGGACAAATTAGGATATTTTTCTTCTTTTTCTGTCGTTAATCCTTCAGTGAGCAGCTAGAACATATTCAGCTTCTGTCTGTGTTTCATTTCACGGCAGGTTCGTTCTTCTGAGCTGCTCTAAAATGAGAAACTCCCTCTTGTGGTGAAACAGAAGACTACACCTTTCATGTCGAGTGGTGTTTTATTAGAAGGAGAATAACCAATTTGTCAATATTAATTTACCTTACAAAAGCAGAGGAATATAAATGCTGGTCGCTACAATAAGTTGAATAAAGCATCAGTTCAGAGAGAAAGTTCATCCATTACTGCTTGTTTTGTCCAGACGATGAAGGAAAAATGTGTTTTAAAGAAGCCTGCGCAGTGATATCGAACGTTTGGTCTGTGTGACCGGAACTTCTTTTTTAGGTGTGCGTTATTACTGTGCATTATCAGTTTTTAATGCACACCCAGCAGCCAATCAGAATCGAGTATTCACCCAGACCATGGTATAATGAAAGTTATTTAAGGTTTAAGTTGATTATTTGGAATAATATTCCTGTCTGTTTTAGTCATAGTTATGTTAAAAAGTTTAAAAATTGGCATTCTGCTAGCTTTTTGGACTACTTTGGCATTTGCAAAGATTTTTTAGGCTGTTTTTGGAGTTTAGCTAATATTTCAGCTACACACTAGCTGTTTTGGTTAATTTGGGTTTTTTTCCATTTTTAGGCTATTTTGAAGTTTAGAAATTTTTAAGATACATGCTATCTGTTTTGGCCAACCTAAGTTTTTTTTTTGTGTTTTATTTTTTTTATTTATTTTTTTTTTTTTTTAGATTTTTAGCTGGTTATCAGCTTCAGCATTTTCAGCTTTTTTAGCTTCAGTGATTTCAGCCATCACTATAGCTTATCTTAATCTCTTTTTGCCATCTGTGAACAAAATTACATTGAATGTCCTAATTCCCCCTATATTATTTTAATGTACCTGATATCAATATTCAATACGGACATGAGACCAAGCCTTCCTTTCAAAAACCTAAAACAAACCCGTTAAACATCATTTTGTTTTGAACTAAAAAAAATGCGTTCTTTACCTGACAGCTGGTGTAAAATCAAAATGTAACAAGTAATCCCCCTTTTCTTCCTGAACTTGATGTTTAGTACAGACAAGATGTTGACATGAATAAAACTAGTTTTATAATATTGTCCAAAATGTGCCTTATCTCTAATAAACTTTTCTTACTTGCAATAAGTCACAGACAAGCTAAACTGTATTTAACTGCATCAAGTACTTAGAACTTCATTAGAGCTATACTGAAGGTTGACTCCTTATCATTTCATAAACCCACGGACATCTAAACTTCTGAATTTGATTGTCTCTCTTGTTTATTAAAGTGTCATTCTGCAAATATTAAGCAACTTACTGAGACGTAATATTCCTGGGAGTGATTGACTTCTAAAATGCTCCAAGCTCCTCAAAAGTAACAGTAAATGTGAGTAATTAGAGCTGCTAGCATTTGTTATGGCAAAAACAGAATAAAAGGATGAATAGCCGTTTTGAACAACTGGAGCTTTACTATGGAGAAGTGGTAAGCACTTTTACCTCACAGCAAGAAGGGTCTGCTTCAAATCCCGGCTGGGAACTTTTCTGTGTGGACTTTGCCTGTTCTCTCCGTGCTTTCCTGGGACTCCGGCTTCCTCCCACAATCCAAAGACATGCTTCATAGGTTGATTAATTACTCTATTAATCCTAGGTGTGACTGTGAGTGTGTATGCAGCGGGTTTAGAAAATAGATGGATTGATGGATTGAACAACTGAGCTACTTTTTACACGCTCGCCAAAAAATACAGCAGAGTAATTAGATAATGAATTCAAGTTGAGCTTCATGAATTTTCTTAAACATGAGCATAAAAAATTGGAAAAGGTGATTCATATAATGCTGTTATGAGGCCGTCTTATCTTAATATTGTATACTTTGATAGTGTTCATTTTTGCATAAATTCAAAGTCCTACTCATTGTAAGTGGTCCACTGTGACCAGTCATCATCTTGACGCTTAGGAAAAATATATTGGATCAGCTATTACCTGGTCTATTTAAAACAACATTTCAGTCTTTTCTGTCAAAATTACATGCTATGGGATTTTTTAATAAACAGAAAGTTACTGAGAAACTCTGTCAATGATTAAAACACTTAAGTCACCAGGTAGAGACACCCCTCCCTTTAGTTTATTAAAGTCTGATATTTCCTGCCATCATGGGTTCTGAACATAGTCCGACACCAGACATGAGTTCACTTCAGGTTACCAATGAGGGTGAGTCACACTTAAAAACCCACATTTGAACTTTTAGACCAATACTGTCAATAGAGCATATCCCAGCAAGAGAATAATCCTGATGGGTCTGGACGCCTCCCTGGTGAGGTGTTCCGGGCATGTCCCACTGGGCGGAGGCCCCGGGGAAGACCCAGGACACGCTGGAGAGACTATGTTTCTCGGCTGGCCTGGGAACGCCTCGGGGTCCCCCCAGAGGAGCTGGAGGAAGTGGCCGGGGAGAGGGAAGTCTGGGCATCTTTGCTTAGACTGCTGCCCCCGCGACCCGGTCCCGGATGAAGCGGAGGAAGATGGATGGATGGGTCTTTTTTAAGAGGATATGGCTTTGTGGGTGGTGACGGGGTCTCAATTATAAGCACAAAAAAGTTGCATTTGCATACATTTTCAAATGGATGTAAAAGGTGTTTTCACAGCAGCAAGAAGATATAAAGCAGCAAGAAAGTAAACTGCTGGTTGTATTTTTAAAAGACGCCAGCTTGAAAGCATTTGCAGCTTGAAAGCATTCGCCTTATGCTTTTATAAAGCTGAACGTTTTCTAGCGTCTACCCATCTTCAGATTTGACATATGCCAGAAGATTGACGAATGAAATCTATGCACAGTTTCATACATGTGGACGCAGGTTTCTAAATATTTGTATGTGTTTTGGGAGTAATGTGTGACAATCTAGTCAAATGGCCTTGAAGATGTGATTTTTAGGTGAATTAATTTCTATCAAGACAGCTACATTGATCAGTTGAATGTCCCCACATTTTGCCCAATTGTAGGTCATCATGAGCAGTAACGTTTGCCTTACCTGTATAACTTGACATGCATTTTCAAAAAAAACTTTTATATTATGCAACAAATCTAAGCCTTCAAAACGTCATCTGATCAAAGCTATTAACAGACATGCAATTATTTTATTTCTAAAATAATTTTAATAATTGTTTACAAATGATCGAAGGAGTAATCTCACCTGAGCAGGAGCATTGACGTTTGGATCTGCTGAAAGCGTCTCATGCAGCAGAGCAGCATGTCTCCATAAACTCTGTAATGAATCCTCATTTAGGTTCAAAGCACATCAATAAAAAACAGCTTGATTTGTGGTTATGTGAGAATATCAAGTTGGCATTTATTTTGAATACATTATTCTTAATATGCGCCGCACTCAATAAACACATTGTAATTTTTTCTAATTTATCTATTTATTCTTTTCTTTTTTTTTTGGTTTTGTTTTGTACATGGTGAGGAATCATAAGGATTGTGTCATTAGCCAAAATTAAATCATGATCAAAATACTAAAATATGGATATTCACAATGTGACTGTTACCCAGGAGCTGCTTACGGTCAGTGATTCTTTTTTAATATTTTCTCCACACAAAATATCTTTATTTTCATATTTATAATTAAAGTTAAAGCAATAAATGAATAAATAAAATGGATGACTTTCCTCAATGGAAATATTTTTAATATGAAGCACTTTCAGCTACAATCGTTAGAAAAGAGCTCTATAAATAAATATTGGTTGATTGGCAGGCAGTTTTGACATTTTTATTTGTGTTTCAGGCCTCTTTTTTGGATTGTTAATCTCAGTTTCCTCCAATACTGAATTCACTCCAGTCCACACCTTCATAGCTGACAGAGTTTTAAACATACATTAAATACATAAAGTCTTTAAGTGTGTATTTGATTAAAGGTGCTTTTATTCATACTCGAGGGCTTCTAAAATTTTAATTAAACTGTATAGCATTTTAGTGAGGAGAGGGATGAACATAAGCAAGGTTTATTTTGGCAATGGAATGTTCAGGACTGTCTGTAAAAAAGTGTGTTTGGGAACATAATGAGAAGTATGTGGTGGAGAAAAGGGTGGCGAGTGAGAGAAACACAAATGCTGCTTTTAAAATTAGGACTTGGTCAAAGAAAACAAAGACATATATGGATAGCAGGGAGTTTGTGGCCTGCTGATTGTAGTTTGTACAAAACTGCATTTTTTCATCTGCTCCTGATTCACAGTAATGTCATTTTTTTTTAAAAAATACTCTAAAATGCAATTTAAAACTCAATTCTCTTTAAATATGTCCTCCATCATGAGAAAAATGCTACAAAAATGTGTTAAAAACAAAAACCATCATTTTCATTTTAGTGGATCTTTATTTGAACTATTCTTAGGTTAAGTAAAACTATCGAAATAATCATGTGGTTCCTAAAACTCAAGTAATTCACCGTGGCTCCTCTAGAATGTTGACTACAATGCTATGTGCTGCCCTCTTAGTGACCAGACACCCCCAGGTGAGCATTTGCAACCACAAACTGAACCTTTGCATGTCAATTACTCAACAGATATTATCTGTGGTGACTGTGTGACTTGAGGCTTCATTACCCTATTGAACCCAGACCACCATTAGCCTTTCCCAAGTAAGGTTATATACAAACTCAATATTGCATTTCAATGAGATGACCCTTGCAGCTGTGGTTGAACATGGAAACTCAGAGCTTTGCAGAAGACTCCACAGCTCTATTACAAAAGTCAGTGGGTCACACTCCCCACAGACATTAGTTTCATATTAAAAAGTGATCCGCTTTCACTTACCTTCAACGCAAAGCCATTTTTTATTCCACGTGCTCCACTCGGGAAGTTGGGAAAATTAGGCCGCTCTTTATCCTTTTTTTTTTTCTCTCTTTAATATTTATTCCCAACCCTGTGTGGCCATGCTGGTGTAGAATTTAAGTGGCAGGAAAAAGCATGCAGAGCACAATTAAATCCCCACTGTGCAGTAGTGGAAGATTTAAGTACCTGTGTTACACTGATTGTGTCAAAAAAAAAAGTCAAATAAAAGTGTTTCTGTTGTAGAGAAATGTTAAATGCCTTCAAGAACAAGTCACTGAAACGCTATTTATAGCTCTGAAAACATGTTTTTGCACCATAGGCCTTTTGGCTGTGTGCGTCTTCCTTTAGCTGTTTTCAGCCCACGGTGTCAATCGTCAGCTCCAAAAAAATAGTGTCCTCTAGAGCAGCCCTGAAATAAATAACCTTAGAGGTTTTTGTTTCTTAGCCCGCATTACCTCCTAAAAATACTGTTTACTCCATGAGAAACACCTCATCCTATGCTACTCAGCTTTTGTTTGATAGAAAATCTTTTTCTTTTTCTCCGAGCTGCATACTTTTTTATTGGAAGTCTCCAAAACTCAATTTCATGTCATTTATTGCTTTACTGAGAGGGAAGCGGAAGGCAGAGGTGGAAAATGTGCGTTTATATACCCTCACCGTGCATGTAGATGCACAGACACTCATTCCCCCTAATGTGTCTTTGTAAAACATGTCCTCTCACTTAGAATCTCATGATGCTCCAACAGCATTTCTAAAGACATACTTAGGACATTCAGAGCTGTTTTTGTTCACATTTATGCAATTAAAATATTTGTGCATGAATGGCTTAACTATGTGAAGTCAACCCTACTAACAGTCGTGTTCCACACTTTCACAGTTTCTGTTTAGCTCTGACAGACTTGAAGATCAAATAGCATTTACTGTTTCACATCCTAGAAGTCTCAACTCATTTTTCTGAGATAAACACAAACCTGAAAGTACCTTCTTTCAACAGCTTTATACTGTATATTCTCACACTTGCATCTTTACAGCAAAAATAAGTAATTTCATGAGTCAAGTAAAGCTATTTGAGGTCTATAATGTGTTAATGGTAACTGTCATAATTTATTGAAGTATTCTAAGACCCAATCCGAGTTCTTCCCTTCCCCTTCATTTAGCCCTCCAATTGGAGAATTATGAAAAAATAGTGTCTTAAATTTTGGACGTCAATTTCGTCCGATGATGTCACCAATAATCGCTGTTTCGCTAGAGTCAGTTTCCAGCGCTTGAATATACATAACAACATCGGTTTCATAACTTTAAAAAGTTCATGTTACAACAAAAAATCATTACTTACATTTAAATGTAAACTTCTCCGCTTCAGCGCGACGCTGATTACTCTCACGATGGAGGACTTTGTATCCCTACGCTTATTTAAAAAAATATCCCGGGCACACTTGCACTTAAACTGCCCCTTCAAATGGAGGGGAAGGGAGAAGGGGAGAATCCGGATTGGGCCTGAAAACTGTTTCAATCACAATAGTTTCTTCAGGTGTGGAGGCACAAGAACCAGGTAGTGCTCTATGAAAGCTCCAAAGTATAGATGGGCAACTTAGCTAAATAGACCAAAAAACTGTCCTGTCTTAATTTAGATGAGTATTAACCTTTTGGAATAAAATCTTATTAAACTTTTTGAGCTGTTGATGCTGAAGCTTATTTTCACAGCTATTGCCAGTTTTTCTTTTGTTGGATGTGCATCAGAGTTGACAGAACAGAACATACCTGGACATTCTGATTCTTGTTTGTAATGTTCATGTTAGCCTTATTTGGCTTTATATTGTTTTGCGGCCAAACTGAAGTAGAATGATCAGAGGAGCACCATTTAATATAAAAAAAATGAATCTGTGTTTCAATAAGAAGAAATCTTTGGAATACGAGTGAAGACTAATTTGTGGTACAGCAAGATGTAAAGAAACTCATAAATATTTGGTGGTTAAGCTCTGGACCAATAATGTCTTATAGTGGGGTAAGTTCAGACTGTAGATAAAGAAACCCCAGACTGTAGATGGTGGTTCAGAGCCTCATTATTAGTGGAGAACCGGGTGGAGGAGGGCTGGCAAAACCATCTTGAATGCAAAGAAATAATTATGCATTGATTTAAAAGTGGAGTTGATTTTTGGTGAAATGGTGAAATATGCAGCAAAAAAGAGCAGGTTATTTAGTCATTGGTTCAGGATGAAGACATAATGATGAAGCAAAAGAAGCCTGGTTGTTCCTGAAATGCAGCACATTCTCACTCCCAGCTCGTCACATATTGACGTTTAGCTAAGTAACCCTCCACGTCAAAAACTGACCATTTGGATGTCCCCAACTCGTGGTTTTTTGATGTACTGGCTGTTCCCGTTAAATCACGAGTCCTCAACCTCCAGGGTGGGAACCGGAATGATTCAGTACCGGGATGCGGAGCGCACTGGTACCCTAACCCAGAGCAGAGCCCGTGTTTCCTTTCTTTAATATCCTTGAAGTTTTAAAGAAGCACTTACAGCGGCAACACCCCCAACCCCCCCAACCCAGCTTAAACCACAGCATTGACTGGAAGGGAGCGGCGCTGCACTGATAAGTTTCACTTGGAGTGCTGCTAAACTTTTAAATGGACACAAGTTAAAAGGACTTTCAGTAAAAATTATGAACAAGCCTAAAGTTTTCATACATGTCTAATGGTGGAATCTGTGAGGTATCCAACGTCTTAAGTTGAGTAAAAAATTGAGAATTAGTCAAAGGGGCGGGAAACACGTGATGATGAAGTGATTGTTTCAATAAAAATCTTCCAATCTTCTGACGAGAACTTTATGATCAGAGAAGTGAAGAGTTGAGGACTTTCAAATGACGACGGAACATGTAGAAAAGATATGAGGGGGTGGGGGGGGTAGATGAATGAATGCCTTTTAATGCTGCACCTCTGGGAGGAAATTGAATGCTTGGCAATGAATACATTTCCCCTCCAGGTCTGCTCTGGAAAGGTAATTGCGCAAACAAAAATCAATGGGCTCCTTGCTGTTTATAACGTAAGCATGGACACAATGTTTCATGTAGACATACAACCGCCATCACAAACTCCGCTCCTCTGAAAGAGTTAATTAGGCATAATGTGTTGTACTATTGGTTTTAGAATAACAATAATCTACTTAATGAGAGCGTATCCAGACACTGCTTTTAAAATTAAAGCACACAATTGGACAGCAAACGCAGACAGGTGCTGGCGGCACATAAAAGCTTTCATTTATCAGTTTATTGTTCTCTCTTATATTCATTTAGACTTCTGACCACAGAAAGCACAGTAAGAATTGTTTAAACTTGCAAGTTTACATACATATATACATATTCATGTTTTCTCCTACAAATAAAAATAAAGTCCATTTTGAAAGCAGCACAGTCTAAAGTTATAGTTCAAAGAAAAACACATTTATAAGTAAAAAAAAAAAAAAGTAGACCTATAATTATAATTACCTGTGCCGACCTCACAATTACTATGCTTTTTACATGTAAGTGCATTTATGAAAGTCATTTTTCTTTAAGCACCAGAAACTTTAAAGTAACATAAAAAGCCCTTCCAAGGTTATTAGTGGCCTGGAGAAAATGTGACGAGGCTTTTAGACTGAAATTAAAGACCATGTTAACTTGTCCACTATAAAGTTTGTTCTGGAAAATGTGTTTTTTTTTTAAAAAATGACATTATTAACACTCTCTCTGATAGCAATTCTTCCACAAATCAATAAAGTTAAATACTTATTTTCCGGAGTATAAGTGGCTGTTTTTTCATAGTTTAGCCATGGGTGGAACTTATACTCTGGAGCAACTTATTTGTGA
>NC_050516.1:698204-730646 GCF_002922805.2 Oryzias melastigma | reverse complement strand
TTGATTTATAACGCCGTTAGTAACGCCGTTATACTTAAACGGCGTTAGTCCCAACACTGCATCTAACAACCATTATAGGGCACTGTATGTGAGAATCAGTATTTGCTATTGACATTACCAGAAAAAAAATGTTGTCCAAAACAAACATGGAGGATAATCGGATTGTTTTCCTCTTAAACTTTGATATTTTTCTTATTTGCATCAAACATTATTATTCATGTTTTTATTTTTGTGCGCCCTTGGACTAATGTGGAACAAAAAGTCATCAAACTGGGTTACAGAGAGATGGAAGAACAGGTAAAAGTGCCATCACTTAGACACAGCTTCTGCAGTATAGAAAGTATCAATCGCTATAAGAAAAGACTAAAAGATCTCATGAACCAGACATGGAGACATGATAACCAATGAATTTAAAGAACTTTTTAAAATAAATAAACCTGATCTCTTGGTATCATCTTCTGTGCATTATAAATAAGATATACAGTCAATGCTTCCAAAAAGCAATGAAGCAAAAAACTTGATAGTTGCTTCTCGCACACATGACAGGAGCGTCTAATTTATGAAAACTTTTTTAGACAAACATTGAGCATCCAATTTGTCCTGTGTCGAAAGAGGCAGTGGACACAAATTTACACTTCGTACAGTTTTATTAGACAGAAAAGAATGTTTGGACTCTTTACTGTCTTTTTTGAAACTCTAAATAATCACAGTTTTGAAAAATGGCAGATTAGAGAAACTGGTGAAAAAAATGGTGAGTGCTTCTGTTCTTTGAACAAGTTGTTACTCAAATCTTCTGAATAAAAAAGACACGTCATACGTTTATCCCAAAGATGGCTTATCCAAAACGTGACCTTCTTGCGGCTTAGGCAATCAGGAAAGTGTCTGCAGTCTAAGGGCTTATTTAGGATAAGATCTGAACGCTGATGTGTATGCAAGTTAGTGTCATGTCACCTTCAGCTGAATGCAAATGATTAAAGAGAAAAATGTTGCATTTGAAACTGATGATGAGACGTTCAGAAATATCTAAACAGCAGCCTCATGCAGGAAAAAATGACACTGCGTCGAATGATTTAACTGTTATGAAGTCAAGCAAATCTGCAAAACCACAATCAGGATATGGCAGTATTACAAATTTATTTTGATCTTTGGGGGTAATGGGAATGCTTTGGGAATAGAGATTCATATCAATCATTTTAATTAAAATATACAAAAATTATACCCCCCTCACTTGTGCCACTGATCAAAGAACAGAATAAGATTACACAGGCCACAGATACATTCATGTGTATATTCTTTTATATATACATGCAATAACTAATAACTTATATGAAATTCTTGTGCTACAAAGGACCTTTTTTATGTAAGTTTGCATTACAAGGAGGAGAAAATAAGAGGCATGCTGCAGATGTGCAGGGCTGCAGTGATGGATACTGGTAATTACTTCAGCGATCTCATTCAACTCCACTCACGTACTCAAGTTTAATTGCTTGGAACAGAAAAACACAAATCCAGTTAATCTACTGTAAGGGGATCTGGAATCCCGAGGAGTGACCAAAGCAGAGCAATGCTTCATCTCTGTGGATAAAATGTGGCTGTGAAATTCCAATGATTCAACAGAAGGAAGATCCATATCATGCAGACGGTAACATTTCAGGGAGCAAGCCTGTGCAATATCTCATGCGTGACAAATGTTGTGGTGTTGAGGATGTTGCAATAAGAAATACACAACATAACCCAAATGCAAATATTTTCTTTTTCATTTTCTGTTTTAGTAGAATTTATTTTCTTATAAACTTTGCTTCTATTCACATGGTGAGTTTATTATCAAGAGGACAAGTACCTCTCATGTGAAGATAAAAGTCAAATGTCCTTGTATTGAAAAAACATTTGAATTATTAAAAATTATTTACTTAAATAGTATATTTGGAGAATCAACTACATCCCCCATGGTGTCCTATGGAGGGTCCTCTGGGAGTATGGGTTCCGGGGAGCCTCACTGAGGGCTATACGGTCTCTGCATGACCGGAGCAGGAGCTTGGTTTGCATAGTAAGTCAGAAGTGTTTCTGCCTGTTGGACTCTGGCAGGACTGCCCTTTACCACCGGTTCTGTTTATTGTTTTTATGGAAATAATTTCTAGGTACAGCCAGGGAATCTGGGGATCTGGTTTGGGGGCCACAGGATTTCATCACTGCTCTTTGCAGATGATGTTGTCCTGTTGGCTTCATCGAGCCAGGACCTCCAGCATGCATTGGGGTGGTTTGAAGCAGAGTGTGAAGCAGCTGGGATGATGGTTCATCAACTCTAAATCTGCGATCATGGTTCTTGACCGGAGAAAGGTAGTTTGCTGTCTTTGGGTGGGGGGAAGGCCTTTGCCTCAGGTTAAGGAGTTTAAGTATCTTGTGGTTTTGTTAATGAGTGAGGCAAGATCAGAGTGAAATGCTTTACACCAAACGTCATTCACACGTCAAATTTGTGTCCACTGTCCCTCTTTGGACCTGCCTCAAATTCTCTGCAGGAAGCTTGCCTAAAAATGTGTTCATAGACTCTCCCGCCTTCAGTTTTTTTGCCTCATTACAACATAGAAGCATTGACTGTATGTCAGTATCTCTCATATAGACTGTGCATGGAGGACGATATAGAGAAAGCAGGTTTATTTGATTTGAAGAGCTCTATGAAAGAGTCTTTAAACATGTAATGAGATCATTCTGAGACTTTTCCAGTACGATTTACTATCTACTGCAGGAGCTGCATTTGAATGACGTCCGCTTTCAGCTGTACTTCTGTCTCTCTGTGACCCAGTCTGAAGATTTGGTGTCCCACATTAGTCCGAGGAGAGAAAACATAGAAATTTGAATAAAATAATAGAATCTTGTTATTAATGTTTCAATGCAAATGATAGAAGTGTCACAAAGTTCAGGAAAACGATCAGATTCTACTCCATGTTGGTTGTCGATTCCAAGCTGTGATAATTTCATCAAAGCGTCATGGATCGAAAATGAATTCGGGATTGGTGCGTCTGACTTGTGCATCAGAACCTTTGCCGCCCTGCTGTCAGATGCCCAAAATGCATTGCAGGGACCTCTGATCACACCTATAAATTGACTTAACATTGAAACTGTCCGCTCGTACCATGTGAATTCCATCCAGTATACATGTAGCTGAAGACGTGGTGGTACCAGCAGGTTGATGCTGTGTGTGATTCTTCTAACCTGTGCTGAGACTCTTGTTTCATCGATGACTTAACTGTTAAAGTTTAGGTTCAGTGCCTTTTTTTTTACAGACTTGAATCCACCAAACAAGTAGATGGATTTACTATTGCTTGTTTTAGTCTGTGTGATACATCAGGGCCCAGAACTCATCTAAAAACAGAAAAGGAACAATTTCCATCAACACATATGGACTGCTGTGTCCAGCATAAAAATTAAGTGAATTTTTGGCAAACTTGTATTTGAGTATATATATAGATTAAAGTATAGATGCATTTTGTCTAAACAAAAATTAAGTTGTGGAAACAAGAAACACCTTTATGAATAAATAAAGCAATTTGCACTCAGATCAGTATATCAGTAACCAGGATAAACATGACACTCCTGTCTCTGAATAGCTGAGATCCATCAATATTTTATGACCCAACAAACAATTTTGCCCAATCCGCTTACATCTCTGTGATGAGCATTCAAATGGCACAGGATATGAGAAAGAGCCAGGGCTGTTTTAGAGATTCTAATAAAGCCTTTTTGTTGATCCGGTGTTTTCCCATCCACTGTGTCAACATCTTTTCATAAAGAAGTCTTGGAGCTGATTTGCCAGAGGGTTCTGGCATGTGTTCTTAATCAGAGTGGTAAGCGAAGAGGAAAAATAGTTTTCACTCTGAGTTCATTTTTGATGAATAAAAAAAAAAATGCTGCAGAGAGGAAGTTTTGTCCCCTTACACTTCACTAAATACTTACTTCATCACATAAGCAGATTTGTTTGAGGATCTCATAAAAGCTGCAATGATTCAACCAGTTCATGTGAGGGGTAAGCGGACCGGCATTGACTTGAGGTGAAATTCCTTTTTTTTCCAATAAATAACAAAATTCAAGCTGCCCTTTTTGAACTACCAGAAAAACAAAATGTATATTTAAATGCATTTGCTCTTCTAGGTCAATTATAACTATGTTCATCAGCAGTATAGAAATGAGAAAACCTGACATTTTTCAAATCTTTCTTTATGAATAAACATGATGAAGGTCTGTAATAATGCATATTTGATTATACTGCACAAATTGTGAAGGTCAGTGGTGGTGAACTCTACCCACAGATCAATATATCTGCATGACCTGGCATGTTAATATGATTGCTTCCCCACTGCTGAGCTTCTTCTTGCACTCTGAGTGCTGATCAGAATTAATTCAGATGATTCCTTTTCATTACCATCAAAAAGTCCTGCAGAAAAAAAAAAAAATCTGTACTCCAAAGAATAAAACTTGGATGGATGTGGAAATGTGGGAAATCACAGCTTGATGTTTGGCTTACTGACATTGATTGCCCCACTGCTCCAGTTCCTGTAAATGTAGATGGTTTTACAAGGTCCTTCCTCTCTATACCTCGATTTCACAGGGTGATGGCCATCATTCATGAACTGGCTCATTTTCTGTACTGCAGGCTAAAAACAACCTGACTTCTCTGTTGTGGGTGAGGGTGGGCGTTCCTTCCTCCAACGAGGTAATGTATGATGCCTGCTCAGAGCACTACCTATAGAATATAGGAGAGATCAATACTGCAGCTAGCAGACCTTGCATCCGAATGATAAATCTCCGAGACGGTGAAGGAATAGAGCAGCAGTGCCTTAGTGGAAGGCTCAGCCTTTCTTCATCACCTGTGATTCTTAAGCCCCCCCCCAGCCCCATCTCCGACCGCCACTCTCATCACACTATCCGCCTCTGACACATCAAGAAATAAGATCCAGTCCCTTCCCAAGGTCACCGCCACAGTCTCCAAGGCTCCTGTGATGATGTGATACACTTCACACCATCTCAGAGAGAGTTAAATGAATCTTTAAGCACAGATGTATAACAGAAAAATCAAACGTCCCTCCGCTCTTGACAATAAACAACGTATCAGATGAAGAAGTCGAAGGTATTGATAATTATCTGCAGAGAGTTTATGTTGCTGGCTTTAACATTTTGAACAAAACCTCAAAAGCCTTCAAACCCTGGTTAAAACTTCAGTGTTTTTTTCTTTTTTTTTTAATATGAGCAGAGTTCAACAAGGCAATTTTCATCCAACCTCAAGATAAATTATGAACAGGCAAAAAGGAAAAAGCATCTGACTAAATGGAGAGCTTCAGAGAACACTGCTGCAGACTGGTTTCCATGAATTTTTGATGACTCAGTCCTTGAGTGCAAAAGTGCAACACATTATTAAATGTCCCTAATGGTGCCAACACTTCTTACACTTTGGTTATGGTGAGCTACAGGGCAAAAATATCCCAAGATATTTGTTGATTACTTTTAATTATTTTTTGTTAACCCCCCAAAATTGCTGTTTTTATTATTTTCTGGAGAACTGTACAAGTGTAGCAGGCTGAAGTCAAAATGAGTCATCACCTGTTTCTCAGAGCGGTGCTTGACCAAAAAAAAGATAATGTCTAACACTCAGATTTTAGATGGAAAGCTGGTTGTTGACTAAAATGGGACATGAAATGATGGTCACCTGTTAAATTAACATTAAGGGTGTATTAAGAGGACACATTTGGGCCATCTGCTACACTATTCAAATAAGTAGTTGTAGAGTTAGATAAGATAATTCTACTTTAGCAGTCCTGGTATATTTCTAGTCCACCCTGGGAGAGGATCCCTTGTTCATGTGGACATTCCTCAGGTTTCTTCTTTTTTTCCCCAGAATCTGTTTTTTTAGGAGTATTTCCTCACCAAGAAGGAGAGTTTGAAGGTGCATTTACACCGAACGCGATTCACGCGGCAGAGATGGCCAGTTTCAATGTTACCCCAACGAAGTCCCAAGGCAAAATTTTAGCAAAGGGCGCACGCAGGGGTCTGGCAGCAGCTCGATGTAAGCGGCAAGGTGCGAATTGGGCGGCTCAGCCAAAATTTAAATATCTGAAGTTTGACAGGTTGCTGCGTCACATCTGCCAATCAGGAATTCAGCTTTGGGCAAGTTTCAAGTTTTCAGTGACTCGGTCAGCAGCTAATATATATCCAATGCTAGTGTTTTTGTCCTGAATGTCCATCTTTTTCTTTAACTCGCTGGATTGCAGAGCTCATCCAGGTACTTGGGGTAAAGGCGGGATACACTCTGGACAGATAACCGTCTTTCGCTCCCGCAACCGAGCTCACTCGCCCGATATGCTGGTAGACAGAGAGCCGCTACGGGGTGCGGAGGCTGCTGACTCGGACATTGAGACATTAAAAAAAAGGAAAAATGCCCACTTATTTTATTTTTTCCCCCTCGGATTAATACGAGATAATGAGTATTCAAGCTCAGCCACAGATACACAGAAACACCATGGCTGTCATACAGACACAGGCCCCTGTACCGGGAAAATCTTTTAACAATAATCATATAAACCAAAACATGGGTTGATATGGTTTATGGGAAACATGTCTCCATGTTTGGAGACATGAAACATTGCGTTCGGTGGGAATGCACCTTAGGGGCAAGGATAGCCAGTTTAGTTTAGTCTGTTTAGCTTAGTTTAGCAATCAGCTACTGTTTGTTGTTTTGTGATTGATTTGATGTTTTTGGACAATTACTGGTGTGAAACCTGTCGAGACAACTGTGTTGTGTAATAGAATTGAATTGATTTGAATTTGGTTTGCTTGAAGTGAAACAGAGTTCGTTTCCCCCAAAAATCTGGAACCAATTTCTGGACCAGGAACTGCTCTTGGACCCATCTTTTGAGGTGGTCTTGGTTTATTTCCAACTACACTGACCCCCTGTTCAGTCTAGTTTTCTTGCTCTGAGTTTTCTTAATCTGAATAGGCTATGTGCTCAGAGTGGAACAACTGGGCCACAGTAAACGGGCATGATGGGATCTAAAACATTTTGAGATACTCGGAAGAAGGAAAAGTGCAATATAAATAAAGTTGAATTGGAATTTGATTGATTGATTGATTTATTTCAAGCATAGATTGAAAAAAATACAGGACAGAAAACAATTATTTCGAACTCATTACAGAAACAATTAAATACATTGATTAGAAAATAGAAAACGAAAATAAAACACACTTATGTCACATTTTCTTCATTCATTTTTGTGATAATTAACTAAAGTCAGTAGAGTTTGATTGATTGCTTGAAAAGGAGTGGGAAGAAGTGAACTTATATAATCCCACCCCTACTTAATTACTTCATTTCAATGTTTAGCATAACTATGTAATCCGGTTGTTGTTGTTTTTTGTTTTTTTTTGTAATTCTCAATAGTAAAGTGAAGTGCTTGTTGATTATTGATTAATCTCATCAAACATTATTTCAGTAAACAGTAACATTAATCATACATCATGTAACAGATATACAATACTCATTGATCATCATAAAAATACAAATGCAGAATAAAAAATCATTACACATTGAGATCAAGTTTTAAAGTAAAGATAGAGTTCGTATCAATCATTCTCTGAAATAATTATTATATATTTTCAGTAAACATTAATGATTCACACAATTTAAAATAATCATTGATTATCTTTAGAAAACATAATTACATTAATCCTGTAATCATTGCTACATATTTTGGATCAAGTAAAGAAAATTAATACCATAGTGATTGTAAACTTTTCAGTAATCATTACTGCATATATCATAACATAAAACTCATTGATTGATTGCAAAAAGCTTTGATTATTTCATCACATTCAAGTTCAGACATTTGCAATTATTCAAACACCAGTTGATCTTTTTGTCTTATCTTCATATTGTGAAATTAGAGTTTCTTTATACATTTTCTTGAATTTATAAATGCTTGAACATTGTTTGAGCTCATTACTTAACTTATTCCAGAGTTTAGTGCCACACACAAACACAGAAACTTTTCTTTATGGTTCTTATCAATCTGACCTTGAAGTTCCGTCATCCTCTCAGTCTGTATCCTCCTTCATTTTCTAAGAACTGTTTTTGGATATTGTAAAGTAATGTTTTCCCACTAGCTCTGCATAGTAACTGTGCAGTGTAAAGATCAACAAGGTCATACAGTTTTAAAATTCTGGATTGATAAAATAAATTGTTAGTGTGATCAAGATAACCGGCTTTATGTATAATTCTGATGGCTCGTTTCTGAAGCATAAAGAGAGGATATAGTGAACTCTTATAATTGTTACCCCAAATTTCTATACAGTAGGTGAAATATGGTAATATTAAGAAGCAGTACAATAAATATCTACAATTGTATTCTAATATATATTTAGATTTATTTATAATTGAAATACTTTTTGAAACTTTAGTTTGTATGTGTCTGATGTGTGGCTTCCAACTCAGTTTGGTATCAATAACAATCCCTAAGAATTTAATTTCTGTTACACTTTCGATTAATTTGGAATTTGAATTTAAACACAGTAATGGAGCAACAATGAGACACCTCAACTCAATGAATGTGGCCAGATGAATGCAGGCTCAAACACAACTTTTAACGTGATTCACATTTCCTCTCAAACTGTTTTCCTGATGATTCATATGACATAAACATTAATCAGCGTACCTGCTTGGTGGTCGTCTCCTCAGTCACCACCTTGCACAATGCCTCCACTGTACCAAAGCAGCAAACGTAACAGTTGTACCTGAAAACTCTTATGTTTGCTACTTTGCATGTTTGTCGACATGCAGACATTCAAAATTGGTCAGCGAAAAGGAAAGTTTGAATCAGTGAACTCTTCCGACAAGGATTGCAAAGCACATGACTTCCATTATTTTTTCTCTCTATGCCCTGCCCTAGTAGTTCCTGGCCAATGACTGAAGAGATCTTTAGTCATGTGCTTTATAGTATACAAACTTTAGTTTGAAACAGAAATGTGCAGTTGAAAGGTTGGTCCGAATACAGACCAAGCTCAAGGTGAAACACCCGGTCCAGAACAACTGACTTTTTCAGAATACACCCTAAAATTCATTTTAAATCATGTATTTAAATAGCCCCCTTGAGGGGTAAGAGATTGTCAAGTGAGACAAGAGGAGAAATTACTTGATTTTACTTTGCATGCTCCTTAAGACATAAAAAGTGTGTATGTGTTTTTTATTAACACCAGAAAAAGTTTGGGTAGGCAGATTAAAACTCGAAAATGTGCTAACGCGGCAGCACCTACCTTTTGGAGCTAATAACAGCCAAAGGTCACCAGCAATCATTAAGCAATGCTAATCCGTATTAGTCTTTAATGTTGTGTGGATCTCCTTATTTTTTAGCCCTGACTGGAAGCAGGAGTTGAATGCTTTCCTGTTAATGAGGTACTGGTTATCTCTGTGGCACACTGCTTCCCACTGTCTGCAAGCACTGCATTGTTGTGCATAAGAGAGTGTCATTAGTGTTGAAACAGGGAAATAAAACCACATCTACCCCCTCACGAGAGACAACCATGTGCATGAAGAGGAAAAGACACTCTGATCCTCCTACGATATGTCTTAAAGGACACATATCGTAATATTAATGTTAATTTTAACTAAATACTTTGCAGATAGGTTTTTAAATATGCACATTAAACATGGTTTACACATCAAAATTCAAAATGTTCTCCTTCCATTCCCTGGATTTGACCTCAATTTAATTTTACATGTTTCTTTTGGGAAGGGCTTCCTGTTAGAGCTGTGATAAGTCAAGCAGGCCAAACAGCAGAGCAGCCACCGTTGTAGTACAAATAACTTGGCAGATGCGGCATCTGGAAAGTACAGTATCACTATTGCCAAGTCAATAGCAATAAGAACCATGAAACATTGCTCTGGTTCTCTGTTTACACCCCTAACAGAACAAGACAATCAAAAGACACCCTAGAATAAAGCTTAAAGTCAGATTTCTGATCAAAGGGTTTTGCACAGTCAGAAATTGGTTTTCAAGATACAAATAAATATTTAATAAAAAGGGAACATAAGTGTCCGTGGTTAATGTTATTCTCTTAAAAGAGCCCAATATAACCTCATAGTCAGTAGCAACTTTTACTTGTTACTGAGTAAAACAAAACACTGAGATTTGAGCAAACTTTTGACTCAAGATCCAATTGATATCTCTAAACATTAATGGTGTCTGTGAAGGACCAAGTAGCAAAAGAATACATTCGAAATTCAAAGAATTAGTTATATTTTTGTCAAAAAAAAGAGAAAATGTAAAAAACTGGTCTCTTAAATGTGGTCAATAATGCAAAATAAGCAGATTGTTGGAGGGCATTCTTAAGAACAAAAGAAACCCGCTGCACATGACCCTGGCCTCAGTCAGAGGTTCATCTCGCTGTACGACGGAGAGGTTCAGGAGCTCTTTTATCCAGACATATGCCATAAGGTTTTACAACAGACACTTGGCTCTTCAGTGGAAATAAAAAGAACAAAAAAGTACACAAATACGATTGACAAATTAATAACAACAGACTGAAGTAAAGCAACTAAACATTACATAAGTCCATGGTTTCTCCACTGACAGACTTGTTCTGCTAATTTGCCTGACTGGGGTATTTAGGCTGTGCTGGCTTGACTGCGGCTTTTGGCCCCACAGACGAGTGCCAAGAGAAGAACCTCAGAACCATGAACCATGAATGTGGCAGTGTATAAATACAGACCAAAAGTTTGAACACACCCTCTCATTCTATTTTATGACTATTCACATTATAGATTCTCACTGAAGGCCGTGTGAGGGCTATTAGGCCAAGGAGGAGAGCGATGGAGAACTGCAGCAGATGACCTGCCTTCCACAGTAAGCTGGACCTGAACCCCATTGAGATGTTTTGGGGTGAGATGAACTGCAGAGTGAAGGCAAAGAGGGCAACAACTGCTAAACACTTCTGGGAACCCCTTCAGTATGGTTGGAAAACCATTTCAGGTGATGACCTCTTGAAGCTCATCAAGAGAACGCCAAGAGTGTGCAAAGCCGTAATCAGAGCAAAGGGTGGCTATTTTGAAGACAGTAGAAAATCTAACATGATTTCACTTTTTTGGGTTAGGTACATTACTCCACGTGTTCATTCATAGTTTTGATGATTCGGTGAGAATCTACAATGCAAATAGTCATGAATACAAAAAAGCTACATTAAATGAGAGGGTGTTTCCAAACTTTTGGCCTGTACTGTATATCAAACTGTCTAGAAAGTCAGATTTGTATTTTTTTTTTCTCCAGTCATTCACATCCATCCTACCATCACACTTACTTCCTTTAGAATTTCAGGGTTGCTGGAGCCTATCACTGCTACAGTCGGGTGAAGGTGAAGGTACAAGTCACCAGTCTGTTGCTGGGCTACATACACATTCATACTTAAGGAAAATTTTTAGTAACCAATTAACCTACTAAAAATGCTTTTGGATCGTGGAAGACACCTGGAGTGCCCGGAGAAAACCCATGCATGCAAACATCACACAGAGGCTCCTAGCCAGTACACCCCCATGCTGGCTCCAGTCACTCACAACTATTTTAAATGTTGCTTCTGGAAGGTCAATGCGCATTTTTTTAAACTATTAGTTGCAATCAAAATTTGTTACCAGAAAATGTCACCTAGCCAGATGCAAAACTTTTTTAGTGAGATCTGAACACCCAGAATGTCACCAAATAATTTAAATCCCAATTTTTTTCGGTGCAACAGTTATGTAATTCCAATCCATCTCAAAAACTGCCACATATTTCTATTTTTCTCCTTAAGTTTTGTGTCCAGCAAGTTTGAAGCTGCCACACTGAAATAGCCTACGTACAGTATGACCTTATTATAGATGCATATGACATCACTTTGTCCACAGACACCAACGTTCCCAAGAGCAACAAGTCAAATGGCTTGACTAATCTTAAGCATGGAAGGCTTGGTTCCTTTTAAATCAGTCAGAGAGCGGCAGCAAGAGCCTGTTGATTGTTATTCCCCAAAGCATTTCATTATTTCGGTCCAGACGATAACATCTTTAATTCCATTTTAAATAGGTTTATATGTCCATCATAAAATATTCCCTTGAGGGTTTAATTATTGTTGTATGATAAGAGGCGCTATGGGAAAGGAGCAGGGACAAAAAGGGAAAGAAAAAAAATGTTTCTTTTTCAGGAGATGCAGGCACAAATGATGTAGCTCTCAGTGTTTGATGGTGTCCTCGTTATTTGCTTATCACCGATGGCATCACTTCCTTTCACTTTCACTCATTCTGCTTTATCTTGTCATCTCTCCAGTACAGACAATGGAGCCACAGCATCTGCTTTGAGCCTAACACAAAAAGCCGAGATTAAGCGTAATCTAAAATTTCCCTGGTTCAAGGGGCTTTGAAACACACAAAGCCCTTTTGTGGTTGACTTGCACCATTTTAACAGTAAATACAATGACATTGTCTGTAAAGTATCAACATTTTTGACACAATTCAAACACATATAAACAGCAGGATTCCCTCAGGAAATCCTGGCTCCCGTGTCTCTGACAAAACACTAAATAGTCCTAGAATCACCTTCAGTGTAAGCCTATTGTTAAAAAAAAAAAAAGAAAGAAAAATCACCTTATTCGTAGTGACTGATAGAAACAGAGTTCTTCTTTACATTTATTTTAACCCACAATGTGCTGTCAATAAAGGACAGAGTAAAGAGGAAGGTTTGTTCAGTTCATCCTATCTCTAGCTACCTGCCCCTAAAAATAAATAATAAAGACGTGAATGATCACGTAAACATGTGATCCAGAAAGGGATTTAGCAGATTTTGTTAAGATACTGATTGATATAATTAATTATGGTATAAATAAAAAAGCTTGCCTCTTTAAGAGTTGGGGGTATTTCAGAGTTATAAATCTTTGACGTGTTTGACTACAACTGATGCAAATTCAAACCATCAAAAGTAGAAAAACAAAATATATTTGGAATGATAAGTCAGGTTTTATATGAACACATATTAAAGATCATTAACATCACTTCTTTAATTAATCGTCGAAGATCTGAGCTGCTAAACAGTGCTGCTTACTAAAAGGCTGGAACCAAATATTTCAATCACAAGACAAAAGAGTGCAAAAAAGATCCATTCTTCGGCACAAACTTCCATAACAAAATCAACAAGTGATATTCGGAACCAACAAAAGGTTACAATTAACACAGAAAGTCTTCTGACATTTAAATTCCCCTTACTTTATTGATTAAGTGTCAGCTGAAGTCAACAATACTGATTGGAGCTTTATTACTCCACTTAATGAATGATGTTTTATTAATGGCCATGTAATAACATTACGTTTGTCTCTGTGAAAACCATCAATCTTCACTCCTGCTGTGTAACACTGTGAACACTCATTAAGCTGCTCATAGATCTTGTTTTCTGCATCTGTACGGAGCTCTGCCACCTGCACGAACATGGAGCAGGTTTTCTGCAGTAGTAGACTGTAGCGCGGCTTCTCCTATGGATCCCTAATGAGGTTTGACCCCTCTGGGGTAGCATAACATCAACATGGTGCAGCACACGGGAGCAAGATCAAGATGGTTATACCGCAAAACTCAACTCTTATTTCCACTGGGAAACAATCTAGTTATTACACACTGTATTATTAACTTTTTTCTTATTTATTTATATTTAAATTTGCGAAAACTAATACATGTTTTTTACCATTTTTTGAGGGTTAAAATCATCTTCTAATTTAGTAGTTATTAATTGTGATACTGATAATTGTGATAAAATCAAACAAAAAATATACAGCTTTTTTCCATTTATTTGAGAGAATACTTTTCATTGTGTTTCAGATAAACAAGCAAATTCTCCTGCTACAAACTCCTAATTCCAGTTTGATCTGATCAGGAAAAGTGAGACACAGATGTAATTTCACTGATAGACTGCATGAGGAGAGTACCAGAGCTGAATCAATGCAAACTTCATGTGACCATCAAGCCAACATATTTTCTGCAGGTTTACGTTTCAGTCTCCGCTGAGGCTAAATTGTTTTGTCGTTCACGTTTCAGGTTGCAGCAACACATTAACAGGTTTTTCCACTGGGGGCCAAATATATGAATGCACCAACAGCGTTCAGGCCTTTCCACTGCACACAAGCGGGAAAGCAAACCAGTTTGCCTCTGACTTGTATAAAACTTATTTGTTAAAATATTTTAGACACTAATTTGTTAAAGTGGATTTTAAAAACAACTATATGGCTAGTTCTATAATAAATTATTTTTGAATAATAAAAAAAAATATTTAAGATTCCAAATTTTCAATGCATGGTGTTATCAAAATATGTTGCAATAATTGATATTAAATAATATTAGGCAAGTTTTCATGTCTGAAATTTATCAGTATAATAATTGTAGAATTTGTTTAATTTAAACCTTAGTATCCCAAGAACATCTAGAGGGAACTTCTGTTACATGTTTTATCAGCTATATCATTATTTTATGAAACAAATTCTACAGAAGTAAAAATCTTAAATGAAAAAAAATACTGACAAAGATATGGAGATAACAGCATTTGTGTGGTAAATGTTGCTTAAAAACAAATAAATACACAGAAATAGTAAATATAATTGGGAAAAAAGGACCTAAAAATATTTCTCAATACCAAAACAATTAAAAAAAACAAAGCTGTTAAAATGATTTTCATTTAGTTTAATAACTTTATTTTCTTTGATGAATATTTAATGTGTTAGTGCAATTTTACAGTTCCATGAAACAGAAAATGTGAAAAGTTAAAATATTAGCTTTTACTTTTGAAGGACTGAATTAAGAAAAGATTTGTTTTAAGGTTAATAGTTAAATTAAAAAAAATCGACATCTTATTAATGTCATCAAAAGGAAAATATTTCTTTAAGTGTGTGTTGAAACATACTACTTATAAAACTGTAATTGCATATTAAATATTGTGTCTACCTCATAATCCCAAACGAGAATAAAGGGGGTGTTAAAAATTGAACATATGGATAATGTGACTATGTATCTACATTTCTATGTTGGAACAAATAGAACGTGTTTTAATACCACAATATCATGTAGCTAAACACCGGATACAACCATCACAACATGTGTGTCCAACAATGACAGAGATTCCTCCAACAGGTTCGTTTTTCTCTCTGTTTAAGACTCACGAGTTTCACACTTGAGCTAAATAGAGAGAAAAAGCTATTTGAAAAATCCAATAAAAACAAGAATTTGAGCATTTTGTGAGAAAAAAAGAAATATAAAAAAGAAATTACCTTGAAAAATAAAAAGAATTCAAAAAATATTTATAATTACTTAGAAATGTTTTAATGTTATTCTTTTAGGATTCGCATTTCTAAAGATGCTTTTTAATCACATTATTTATTAATAAATCAATGCTAATATCTGATAACAAAAAATTTGAAAATGTTGTCAAAAAATAATATAGAAAATTGATATAAAAAAAACTTTGATTAAAAAAAAAGCAAAAGATTTCTAATTAAACAGGAAATTGTGCAATTCAGGTATTCTTTCAGGAATTACATCTCTAAAAAATTGTTTTTAATCACATTATTCATAAGTAAGATACAAATTAGTAGTGCTATTTATGGTTTTTATGCTATTTAAATGGTGTAATATAAAAACAATCCTCCACAGTATAATTATTTATTTGTCAAATTTGAATTTTTGAATTAGAAAGTTTATAATCTGATATTTCATTCCTGATCCTAAAAAAATGTGTTACTATTTCAAATTAGCGTCTAGTTCTGGATCAAATACATAATTCATAAATGGAAACAAAATATAAATTAAACAAAAACACCAATATAAACGATGCAGAAAGCAGAAGATGATCTAAAATGGAAACAAATACTCGATATATTTGTTAAAGATAAATATTTATGGTTTCCATTAATGTTGTTGGGAAAACCGTTTATACATTCTGCTGTCAGCCTGTCTCTGGGCCCAGATCTCATAAAACCATTTGAATCAAAGTATTTAGGTTTAGTATTTCCTGAAAATTTTGCAACAGTAACTCAAACCTTTCAAACACTCACTTAAAAACCTTTAAACTTCTTTTAGAGCTCATCCTGTCACATATTAAACTTTTGCAAAAGCAAGAAAATGTGTTATGACTGTTGATCTTTGAGCATGATATTAGGACTTGTTCTCATGTTTTCTGCTGACTCATGTGTTTTCCGTTAATTCAACAATACAATATCCCACAGGTCAAAGACAACTTAAAGTGACATGTTTTTTTGTTGCAATTCCAATGTAATTTCCAGTGCTATTTGAGACATTTTTATCTCAGCTTTACCACACATGCAGGATTATAATTGTGGACGTCCTTTCAAATTCAAATTTTTAGACATTTTTATGTTGACATAGTCTGGCATCACATTAAATGGTTATGATTGCTCATTGGTGTATTTTTTAATTCTAGTCTATAGCTGAAAACATGCAGGATTGCTGAACTAAAGTATCTGTGGAGCAGAAATGAAGGAGCTGACTGGTGGGTTTATAATAACATGCTGCCTCAGCCAGTTCGAGTACACTGACTCTCATAACAATTGGTTCTCATACAGTCTAAAATACTTTTTTTTTAAACAAATGAAGGAAAAGCATTAAAATCCAAAACAACAAATTGATTCAATTTTCTAATAGTGTTAAACTGGAAATTATCTGTTTTCATGTTCACTGGTTATATTGACAACAATTTTGATATTAGTCTTAATTTGTAAAAACCTTGTTTGACACTAAAATGTTAAACTGCACACTGAGATGATTACAGATCTAAACACCAGACATTGTCCAGAATTGGTCTCCAACAGACAGATGGACAATAAACATAATCTGCATGACCATTAGGTGTCCAAAGTTTAGCGATGTTCCATATGTCCAAAAAGAAACACTTAAAATGTCATAAAGGCTCTCAAGTCACAATTATTGCAGTGTTATATACAAAGCAAAGCAATTTTCACCGCATGCATCCTGCATCACACTCCATGCAGGCCCCTCCCTCACCATTCCAGCTGGGTGAACACATATCCAGCATGTGAGGTGGATGTGTGAAGTGCAACTGCAGAAACACTTAAGGGCTGCATTGTCTGCACATTTTACTGAAGAAAAGATAATGTGCTTATTTTTAAAGCTCTAGTTGAGAAGGTGTACGAGGAAATGGTCTCTTCTGACTCTATGGCAGACAATTGTCTAAGGTAAACAAAACAAAAAAATGTGGTTGAGCTTTTAAAGACGTGAGGTTACACCGGCTAACCATTACCTGTTGTTGATGATGAAGGAAGTGACCAAAACACTCATTTAGAATTTTGTCCTTTTAATAAAAGTTGGATCAAACTTGTAGAGTGTCTGGTCTCCACCATGAAAAGTTAATCCCCTGCTAAATGGATTCCACAAATATAGTCCCCAAGGCGGGCCAGGTGTGGCTTCAGGCCAAAGTTTGTCTGGACCGGAGAACCCCCCCCATGGTCCTTCATACTTTATTGGTCCGTGCCCCTGCCCACATTTATAGTTTGGTTTTTCAGTGGAAAAGTACTGATTAGGTCCTTGAGGCTTCACCTAACTGGTTTTTACTGGTCTGGAGCTCACTGTGGGTTAATGTAACAATGTGTTCATCAATGTGTTAATAACAATGTGTAAAAGTGTAACACAATATAAAAGTTGTCTTTTTTATATGCCTTTTTGTATAAAAGCCCTTCAAGACCCAATCAAATGAAAATTTTATTTTTGCTGTTTTTGAAGGACATTAATGAACAAAAATAAATAAATTAAGACTGTATTTCGGAATATTTCTTTATTCAAATTGTATGGAAAATCAGGAGCAGAAGTAAAAATACTGCCAGTGGGCCACACGCTCTCTGCTCTGCTCCATTCTGATGCATCCACCTGTAGAAGACTAGATCCATGCACGTCCTTGTTTTCCTCATCTTAGCTGACACCTGGTTCAAAACTGTATCTCCAATATTGCTCATCCTTTTTGTGGTAATCGTAGGTTGGAGTTGTGGGGCGCTGTAAGCTAGAGGGATGGGGAGTATACAAAGGGATCATGGGAAATAAGGGCACGTTTTCTCTGCGCTAACAGTACTGCCCAGTACCACCATGTATAAACTATGTCCTAGAAAACAAAATTTTACCTAAAAATAGTCTAATCATATTTAAAGACCACTGGGAATGTTTTTAAAATAGATAAAAAGATGATCAAAGTGGGTCTTTAAACAGAATAAAATAATAAAAACTGTATCAGAGCAGTATCGAGCTAGCTAAAAGTGAGCCGTCTTCATTGTGTTTCAGTTGGACGTTCCGGAGCAGCGGGCGATGGTAAAACCTTCTGAAACAACGACAGCTCCTCCCCGTCTTCCACTTCATCCATCAGAGGTTTGACACAGGTCAGGGAGATTGATCTCTCTTTCACATGGGCTTGACACCCAACGAGCTCTGGTGAGGTTTGTTTAACAAGAGCCATCCTCTCTGCCAATAAAAAGCACTTTTTCTCCCTTCATAAGGCATCTCACAGGACAGTGCTTGCCATATATATGAACCATAACTTTTTTAAAAGCAGGATTTACAGACCCCACAGTGGGGATGAATGACAGAGCATGCTGAATTAATTATTCCAAAACAATTTGATGGTCTGATGATTAATTCTGGGACACAAGCTCGCTTTGAGCAGACTGCTTGTAAAGGTTGGATTTATCATGTTGACATTTTGCTACAGCCAGTCCTGTCTTTCTTTCTCTCCCTGGCTGTGTCTTTCTTACTCGTACAACCCAGTTGTTCAAAGCTCTGCCCTACAGCTTTTTTTCTGAAGCATAAAGTGGCAAAACACAAATATGCCCTTTTCGTCTGTCTTCTGCTCCTCTCCCAATGAGAAAGCTATGGATGTTTTAGTAAGAGATTACAGGAAGCACACAAACACACTGCTCACACACACCGACAGTTGACAAGCGCTCCCTCCTCTGGTGTGCCATGCATGGTGGAGCACGCAAATGAAAGGTCAGACCCATCAGCATCCATCTCCCCCTCAAACAGCACAGATACCAGTCTAATCCAGCTGTACCAACAAACAACAAAGATGCAGAAGGCAGCAAGAACTACAGTAGATGCATCAATCTGAAAACAATAAAGAAGGTTATGCCCTTCACTTTGTTCAGCAACTGCTCCAAATCAACTATGCAGTGGCAGCAGCTACAGTTCATGCAAATGAGTTAAGCCAAATGTTACTGCATGCTGTTCTGCTGAGGGACTGGTCCGGTGATCTATGGACACGTCAAAAAAACAATTTGAAACCATTAAACACGAGCCTTCACTCTAGAGTCCACCTCCCCATTTGTGTCTATATTTAGATCCAAACTTAACCCTTCATGCCTGAATTTTTTCCATTTATTTAAAAAAATTCTTTACCGTTTTTTTCCCTGTCGAGGTGATGCTGAATTTGTGTTTCAAATAAGAGACAAACGTTGTGAAGGGGTTAAAACCAGCGTCTTCTACTGCCTATGCTTAAAATAATGCCTTTCAAACTTTCATATAATGAACTTTTATTTTCCTTTATCGTTGCATCTTCCTGTAATGCATCTTGAATTGGCAGAGTGTACAGCCACAAAAATAAAGCTTATCAAAACATTAAAGATGATCATATTTAAATGTATTGTAAAAGCATTCCCAGTAGTCTTTTTACTACTGTTTTAGCCAAAATAAAAAAATAAAAAATAAGAGCCCTGTGTCTTTCCTAGGACATAGTTTCTACAGAACGGTAGTAGTTCATTGGAAATTCACCACTGAGTTGTGGTGAGGTGATGACCGGCACTTCACTCCCTTCCATCCCCATTGTGGAGCAGAGATTTGAAAAAATAAATAAACAGAAGGGCAATTTTGAGCTTCATTTTATTAACATGTCCTCCGTCATGAGAACAATACTAAAAGAACATGTTAAAATCATCAATTTCATCAAAGTGGGTCTTTTGACTTTTGACCAACACACCAAAACACAATGTTTTTGGATAGGTAAGTAACCAATTTTATTAGTGAATAAATTCATTACTGACATCAACATTGGAACATAAAACTCAACAACAGATATAAGGCTTGTCAATGGTTTATTTCTGTTCAAACCAATCCAGCCATTTCTCTCTTTGACAAGTCATCTCTCTACCTCTGAGCAACAGGACCTAATTCCCATACAACATAACATACTTACTTCAGTAACACTTTCCTTTTGCTGTTCATGTAAAATTGACATGCAATAAATTAAACTTTTTGTGTACTACTCTCCATTCATTAAAAGAAAGTACCACAAAAAATACAAATAATGTACCACATAAGTACTATGTAAATACCCACCTTACATATGGTGAGTACCATGAAACACAAACTTGTTAAGTAAGTAGAAAGTAAATTCTGGGTCATTTTTCACAGTACCATTTGGCTTGTACTTCAGTTTATGCGATGCTACTGCGACACAAATCAAAGATTTTTTCCATCATTCCTGTAACCTCTTCATGTGTCTTTTCTGGGCAATTAGCGCCACTAGATTTGCGTGGCTGCTGCCCACCATTGGGCAATATGTCTTGTATTGTCCACCAGTTTCCCTTGGAATAATAAAGTGTAATTGATTGATTGATACTTCAAATGTATTTTTGTTACCTAATTTCTTGTTACACGTGGTAACTATCATAAAACATACAATAAGCAAAGCAGTACTCAAGATACTTTATTTGTACTTACCTTGTTCTTACATGTGGTAAGTACTACAAAAAAACACATTAATACAACATGTTAATACCCAGTAGGTACAATGTGAACACCCAGTGAATACAGCATGAATACCATAGGTACCACATAGGTATGAAGAAAATAGTACAACATACATAAACAACAAGTAGCATATAAGTACAGAGTACAAAAAAGTATCATGTAAGTAGCCAGTAGGCTTACACATACCCTGTAAGTACTGTAAAAGAAAGTTTTACCCCTACTTTTTTCAAAGATAAAGTTTGTTATGCTGTTACTTGAACCAAAAAATATCTATAAGTTTTGTATCACCCACCACCTGAAACATTATGTCCTTGTATGATGTTAGCTTAACACCACCATTTAAGAACTGGCAATTGGAATATTTTTACAGCCTTAATGTCTATAAATAGATGAAGAATAAATTAGCATCATTATCATTTGTTGTACTTATATATCGGAGAGGCAAACACTCAATTGTCAACTTGTAACTTGCTTATTTAATTGTAAAGTTACTAAAACTAATTGGCCAATAAACCCACCATGCAGGCTGAAGTATTGGTGAAGGAGAAGAGCTCATTTAGAAATGTTCAGCATTCCATGGCAAACACAATAAACAGTCTAAATCTGAATTTTCAGAAGTTAGATTTCTCACTGCTTTACTTTGATTCATTTGTTTTAAACAAAGGAAATCCAAAGTAAACGAACTCCAGTAGGAGTAATGTAGCTAAAACAAATAATACTAACTAACTTTAAGTAAAAGTTATTATTGAAAAAAGTAAAAAAGTATCTTACAAAAATACACAGACTTTTAAGGGAAAGTAAGATTTTTATTTTAACCCTTGTGCTCTCTTACGGGGTCCAGGTGGCCTGACCCTTGTATTGATTTGTGATGCCTCCCATGACAAAGGTGGACAGGATTTTATGTCTGCCACAGACACCAGTGAAGATAAAAAATCCTTGAAAAAAAAAGTTCAGTGCATTGTCTTGTGGAGTCCAGATGACTCCACTTTTAAACATGTCTAGGATGGCACAAGGGTTAAAAAAATTTGCAACACTGCAGCTTTACAAGCAATCTCAAACAGCACATTTGTTGTCTGTTCCAGGTTTTGAAATCTCTCTCCATCCCAAAAATGTCTATTTTTTTTTTTAATTCAGCTGCTTTCGTGAGACTTGTAAGCATAAATATTTATTGGCCCATGTTAAGAACTACAATTTTATGCAGTTATCTTTCAAGATCCATTAAGTACTAAAATTATCATGAATTCTTAGAGTAAACTTGAGTAAAAATGGCAATCATAACTAGTAGGCCACTTAGGTCACTATTCAAATAGATTGAAGGATGATTGGAGTGGGATTTTAAGAATGTTTAATTGCTATAAGGTTTGGGCACAACAAAACTACCATAGATATCTGCTAAGAGTTATCATGGTACTTTAGGGTCTAAATCACAGAATCCAGAAAAAGTACAGCAAACACAAGATAATGTACAAAAGGACTTGGTGGGATTCTAAAGAGCTGACCCTGATTTTTTTTTTACACCTATAAATGTGTACATATGTAAAAGGATGCTATGATACCTCTAAGGCAAGGCCAGTAAAACGCCTACACAGACACATCTGACACACATGACCTTGAAAATAAATTTTAGCCTTTCCTGGTGTATCTTTAAAGCTGGCCAAAACACACTCAATCATCTCCCCAAGCACTGAGTTTCATTACACTTTGGTTTCTCAGTTCTATTTTGGCAGGCTCTGTGTGTTGTGTGTGCGCTCTTGATGTGGTAAAAAGTGTGAATTTCTGCACGGGACGTGCTGTTAAAGCGTACAGCGTTGTGCTGCCCTCTCTGATGCTCTGCCTCGTAGTCCTAATTTACATCCCACTTGAAACATTTCACTGGGTCCTCTCTGCAGCGTGTTTTCCACATACTCCCTTACACATGGGTAGGCTAAAAGCACTGTCATTACACCATCACGCACTTAAAGCGGTGTATCTGACCCATTAGTGTGTGCTGGTGGGAGTAGAGCTGTGGAATAATGATCGCTGAGAATTCTATAAAAGGAAAGCTGCATTTGTTGGTCGCAGGAGCAGAGAAGCGATTAAGGCGGACTGATTGAAAGTGTCCCGTGTGAGCAGACGTGTCAGACTCGGGGAAAGTTTTTGCAATGGCTGTTTTGGGCCAAATATCTGCCCGGCTCCTCTCTCTCCATCGCTCTGCTCAATTAATCCGCAGCCTCTTAATGACCCTCGAAGGTGACTTGCTAGATAAGTGCAATTACACTGGAAACAAGGGTGCTGCCAATTAGTCCTCAAGACTCACTCCAGCCTTACAGAAGTGGCTGGGCATGTCCCACTGAGTCAGCCTGTTTGTGACTTCATTAACCGCCTTCTAAAAGGGGAAAATGAACACACAGATCACATGCTGGTGGGCAGAGATCAACACCAGTGGGGCAGCGTTTGTCCTTAGATGTTCACCAAAGACAAGGCAGGCCAGGAGGCTGCAGTATTTTTGCTTTCTTTGTTGAGGCATATTGTCTCCCTCTGAGTTCGTGCGAGTCTGACATCACGCCCGTGGCTGAAGACAGTGTTGATGAACACAGTGATGAGGCCTCAAGTGACACCAAATAGGAGGTCTCAGCCCTCATCCTTCCTCTCTGGTTCTGAGATGCCTATTTGCCTGTCTTTAATTGCTTCCCCATTGTTCCTTCCTGAGCAAATTGTTAGTAAGAGTTTCGTGCTGTGAAGACGTCAGGACCACAGTCGCTCGTCTGCCAGCACACACGCTGAGTAATGGGTGTGACTAATGCTGGTTGGCAGCCTTCGCACTCATCCCTCCCCACCATCTGTCCCCTGCCACCCCACTGGGCGGACTGGGGTGCTCTCAGTGGGTCTCTGTGATCATCCACACCCTGCCAGCACACACAGACTCACACGCAAAGCAGTAATCTCAGTTGTAAGAGCAGCTTCACTTCTTTTTTTTTTTTTTTTTGCTTACCTTCACACAGTTTGACAAAAGTTCTCAGAAGTTTGAATCACTTTTTTATTATTACTTGGAGTATGCACTTTGTTCATTAAAGCTTGTTCCAGCTGTGAAGTGTGTATGTTGCAAGGTCCACTCACAACCCACCATTCATTCTGCTCCATGAGGATTGATGCTTGCTGTCCTCGGCTCTGCTCAATAACACCTTTTTCCATCCGTGTTTGTGCACCACTAATATAGACAGATGCAGCAGGTGCTGTTGTTTACTCCTTCTGTTTACCGGGAGTCAAACCTTCGCTACGTCAAAGTTTTTTAATGTAGCAACTTTGTTCGGTTGTCGTTTTATTTCACAAGAATTCAGACGTTGCCCATTTTTGAAAACATTTGCAGGTTTTTGTGCATTTTGTTGAATAGCTCAAATTTCCAGCACACATCTAAAGACAGATCATGTGTTCCACGGACACTGTAAAAACTCTACAAATTGGTCAAAATATCTAGAAAGAAAACATTTCTTTCAATAAGCAAAACAATCTGTTAATAGGGGAAGAAAAATGTCCATTAAGACATGTTTTCTCAAACTAAGAATATTTTGCTTTTAAAAAACTTTAATAAGATTTTTTTTTTCTTGATAGACAGAAAATAATTGAAGTGCTTTTTAAACAAGAACCTTTTTTATCTGTCTTAGAATACACTTACAGGATACAAGTTACAAGACAAACACTGCCTTGTACAATGTAGGGTACAAGGCCTGAGGATACCAGACTCAGGTGAGTGGTGTAGGTTAAGAGTTACCCAAAGTCTCAAACATCTGCAGGCTCCATATCAACTAAGCTTAGTGGTTTAAACAATTGGTTTCCGTTCTTTTATAAATCCATGTTGTCAAAAATATTTGATTTACCTAACGCTAACAAGTTAATCAGTCTACATCCTAAATCAGGGAAAGGCAACTTTCCTGCACGTTTTCCAACACTCTGGGTACGTTCTTATTGGCTGGACACACCTGAACCAGGTAATCGGTCATGAGTAGAGCTTGGATATCTGGAAATCCTGCAGACACTGCAGCCCTTAAAACCTGGAGTTTCCTATCCATGTTCCAAATGGTCCATATTTCATGGAAGTAGTTTTAGGGAGAATTATTGATCTACACTTTTTAAAAGGAGGAAGAGACTTTTAAAAATTGTTTAAACATATTCAGAAAAATATATTAACTACACCATCATCCCAGTCCTGTGAGCTAATGAAGCTTTAGTTTCTTCTCGCTGAATTTGAAACAACCTGTCCAGGTGGAACTACAACTACACACCTCGTTTACTGTAGTTTTCCACAAGATTTGCACCCACTGCAAATACTTGCCTCACTGTAATTTCAAAAATGGACCCTAAAGTACCACATTTTTCCCACTGCAAGGCACACTGAAAAACCTTTTTTTCCCCCAAAACTTCACTGCGCCATAAAAGCCAGAGCACCGAATTAACCGATTTACTGATGTTGAAGCGATTTAGATGCTCTGTCAAAATATTTTTATTTTAGTGACAAGATTTAGTTTGCATTGTCCAAGTAATGTTTGTTTTAGTTGTATCAGCCTGTTTTTTACCATGTTACAAACAAGGTTGGAAGTCACAGGTATTGTGAACATGTTGATGCAGCTAATGCTTCAAACATGGATAACAAGTTCTAGAGTTGCTGTTCACACATTTAATAAAGTCTGTCTGACAGTCTCTGACTCTTATGTGCCTTATAGTTCGTCGCCCCTCATATGCAGCATGACACAAGTGCAACTGTAGACCATCCATTGATTGAGGTGCAAAGGTAGAGCGGACGACCTCTAATTGGAAGATTACAGGTTTGATTCCCGCCTCATCCTCCCATGTGTCAAAGTGTGCCTCTGGTGGTTATAGGATGGCGATGGTGTTCTGCAGCGGTGTGTGAATGTGTGAATATGACAGTGTAAAGTGCTTTGGGCCTTCAAGGAAGGTAGAATAGCGAGATATGCGAGTATGTGCCATTTACCATTTACAACTGACGCTGCGACTTTAAACTCGGAGCGCCCTTTTGCACGAAAAACACAAAATTCTAGATTTGGGCGAGGACAAATTCACTGTTTACCCTTTCTTTCAATTAAGTAGAAAACCCTTTCATGATCAACACAAAGCTGTTTGGGTGCATTCACATTGTCAGTGCACATCTTTACTGTATCTGGAGAGGTAATTTTACATGAAGTGTGAACCAGTGTGCAGGATAAATGTATCTGGGACGTCAGTGCTGGCTCAAGATGGACAGCGGCAGCATGAATCTCATTACAAAGCCCTGGATTTACCCCTGCAGCAAATAGAATCCCTCTCAGTGACTTTAAATTGGTGTCCAATGAAGAAGAAATTGATCCTCGGCCCTGATCTGGGTCTCTGGGCAGTTTGGAGTGTAATCTTCAGAAGCTGCAGCATTGATGGATTTCTAGTATCTGTTTGGTTTCCACAGAGCTTAAGTCGATTTATAATTGGGAGGTGATTCGTTTGCAAAAAAAATGTTTGCCTCTTTCAGTGACTACAGAGGTATTACCTTGACTTAAATCGCGATTTATCACATCTTTAATCTAAGACATGTCTGGTTTGTAGAACTGGGTGTTGGGGGTAAGTACTCTGTTAAAATGAAATATGTATTAAATGTTTATCTGATGGCCAGTATTGTTAGAAAATCTTTGATATTTTGGTGTCCTGGTACTGAATTTAAAAATTTTATCATGAGAAAGACCCTCAGGCAACACTTGAGATTGAAAAAGCAAGCAGCAAAAGCAAGCAGACCGAAAATTTTTTCTGACTTTATTTTGCAAAATAAAGTCAGAAATGTGCCAGTTTTGAAGCCAAAAGAAATGACTGCAAACAAGGAAACTAGAAATCAAGAAAATCATAATTTTGTGTATTTAGTTTTATTTTCTACTTTTATAGCTTAAGCTAAAAGAAAACCTTTTTAATAACTTTAAATTGAAGAATTGCTTTAACTAATACAACAACAAATCAAATTTCTAGTCTTGTCTTACTAGTCTTGTAATCACACACAAAGGTTTTTTTTCGTACATTTAAAAGACATTAGAGAATGAAAATGTTTAAACCCAACTTCTTCCATTTCCAGATTTAATGCTGACCCAGAAGTACCACATGTTGTAGTTTATCAAGTGATTACCAGATTCTGGTTTGAAAAGCAGAAAGTTACCAGGTAAACTTCACTAAACCGTGCTGGCTGACCTGCTCCAGGTTTCATTTTTGCCGTTCAAAACCTTTGGGGTACAACTGAGATTTTTGTCTTGTGCATTTGTCTCTTAACCACTCCTAACCAAACAAAGACAAAATCAGTAATAATAATAATAATAATAATAATACATTTAATTTTAAATACAATTGAAAAAAATGTTTAATAAAACACACAAAATTTAATAAAAATGTAACAATATATTTTCCAAAATGTTTTTTTATTGATAGGTTGAGCAGTCAGTTAAAGGGTTAAAAACATTCTTATGGACGACTGAATTAGCCGTTTGCTTTAGAGTAGTTTTGCAAAGTAATTAAACATATTTGTTTCTGGCTAAATTCCAAGGAGAATGACAAAAGAATTAAAAGGCACCATTGTGCAAAACTTTTATGTCAAATCTACTGTGTTTTAGTAAAAGCAAAGAATGTCACTAAACGATACCAGACAGGTCCAGTAGTTTTCCAATTTGAGGAACCACATAGACGCTGCGCCATGCATGAGGTACAGGATTGGTCAAGGATATTTTGAAAGGTCAATCTGTTGGGCTGTAATCTCATTTGGAGTGAATGAAATAAACATATCCGTGGGAATTGGACACAGTTAATTCCGAAGGGTGCAAATTGATTTTCTGTAGGTTTAAGTATGGAGAGGAGATGTGCAGCGTGAACTCACCACACTGATACCAACTTTTACCATCTTCATGAGATGGGTTCCAGTAAGGGTCTGTGAAAAATTGTTCCTTGAAATAGAGTCTGCCCTCCTTTTGAATCAAATCTTCGAGTGGAGAGTAGGAAATCTAAAGTGATAAAGTTGTTGAAGTAATGAAGGGTTGTTTCTTGTACCGCTTGGCTTGGCCCTGGCCTCGCTTTCAAAGAAAGAATTCATAAAGATATTCGGTTCTAATCTTCCAGGAAATGTGAGGTTGTCAAACAACTTGAATTATTAAAAAGTTTGATGTAACATGTTTCTAATTTTTGTTTTTAGTGACCTGCAACTAAAGTATTCACCTTTTTTTTATTTATCCCTTTTTCTGATGTTTCTTCTTTCTTCAAGTGAGACCGAAGACACATTTCTGTACCATCAGCTTTCACATTGAAACGTATTAGTTATCATTTGAGTCACTGGAGAAAAAAACTCCAATGGAAATGCATTACATCCTCCACAAAGGTGCTGGCATTCATACTGCTTCCCTTTTGCACTTAGTGAATTTCTCTGTAAGTTGCAGACTATGTTTTCTCATTTCCAATGTTTTTATTCACTAGTGTTTGTTTCTATGGGAACCACTCCTTGGTTGGCTGATGGCGTTCAAACTATCAAGCAATTGAAATTTCAAAGATGGCCTATCTATTGCTTTTCTTTCTTCCTAGCAGGGCAAAAGAAAAAAATGTTCCTGCCATTAAAATTCGATCCCTTATCCTTTCTTAGCTCCACTGAATTGTCTATGAATTGCTTTATTCCCTCATTAGGCCTTAAAGACTATCAATCATTAAGATGAAAAACACAAACGACAAGTTTATGACTGTGTAATCTCTGCATGCAAAATGAGTGGAGATAAGAGTTTATGCTTCTTCCTGGGTTCCTGGAATCAATAGTAGTTCAGCTGAAGCCAGGGGGAAAGGAGTTAATTATCTTGAGGTTCTCAGGTATAATTGAACAGATGTGTTTTGAAATTGGTCGGCTCGCCATTGCGGTGCCACCAGTAATAGCATCCAACTGTGCTGTGGTGTAAAATATACAAACCAGGAGAGAGACTGGAGAAAAGAGACAGACTCACCATACTGTCCATATGAAATATAATCTGTCTGCAGCACACAACAGTCCCCTCCCTCAACACTGCAGGAAAGGCAATTGACCTAATGACCCCTCTGAAACACAGCTGAAGGTACACCAGCCTGAAATTTTAACCTGCACCACCTTGATTTTGCGGAAGTCGGTTTCTGTTTAGAATCAAGTTAGCATACATCATTCATAGCCGGCGCAAGCTTTAGTTTACACCCTGGGGCTGCAACACCACCAACCTCTTTATCTGTGTGGGGCCTACAACCACATGCTGCTCTTGATGATTAGACGATGAGGAGCATCATCTCCTCTTTGGCTGTCCTGTTTCATTTGAAGATTTCATAATCCTCTGCCTATATGTGGTAAGCTCAGGGTGCTTCCCAGATGCAGCTCTCTTTGCATCTCTAACCAAGGGAGATGATCAGAAATGTCTTGGTGGGAACGAACAAAGATATCTACCTACCATTTTTCACTAACTGAGCCGTGCTGCTCATAATGATCCCTCAATCAATAAGCTGGGCCACAGGTCAGACCGCATCGTGAGACAGTCCGAGCATAACTAAAACACTGACCTTTAGACTTTGAAATCTATTCTTTAGAGTGAAAACGCTATAGTTGTTTTATTTCGAATATGTGTCTGCTTTCTTAAACCCCTCTCTAACAAAGACGTATTTGAAGACCCCTCTTCAAAAACAAGACGAACCGTTTAAGCTGGTTATAATTTGAAACCTTTACACATTATTAGACACCAAATGAATGAAATCAATAAAATAGATAAAGACCTAAATGTGTCCAATAACTCTTTCAAGTAATTCATGCACATTTTATATACCGGTATGTATTGATTGAAATTTTGTAATTTGCTGTAATAGTAAACCTTTGGGGGGTAGTTGATTTCTTTTTTTTTTATTTTGGATAGGGTGCCTTTGACTTGATCCCCTTTGATTCACTTTAAGGCCTTGCAATGGGCCGCCAAACTATCCAGGGCTGGAATAGGCAACTCTACTATTACTACTACTATAGTACTATTAACATTTGTTAAGTGAGTAACACCAACTGACCGGTTTCTCCCAAATAATGTGTATTTATTAAAAAAAAAAGAAAAACATCATCCAATGTGGACTATGCCTTCCTTCTAGTGTGTAAAACATTTTTATTATTGCCTCTTAATGTCTGATCTAAATCTAAAAGGAAAATACTCTGTGTATCAGAAAACAGTCACTAATTCTACCAAGACGACAACAAAAACATTTTTTATGCAGAAGCCATGGAGGTGGACACAAAATGGTATGTCCTGTTGCAAGCATGAGTTTTTAAGAGTTAAACACCAGAAACAAATTCAGAGTTTTGCTGCTCTCTTTTGGTAACAAGCTCAATTATTTTTCAGCATTAAAATCAATTTTAGAAATTTTTTATATTAGAGGAATCTAAACTTTTTGTGTACTGCTTTTTTATTATTTTTCTATTTGTTCAGCATTTTCCTGTTTCCTCATCTTCTTGATCGTGGTCAGTTGATAGTGTTTTGTTACATAAAAATATAAGGAGAGCTTTTTTTGTTGTTGACCATATTCCACTAATTCCTCCAGATGTTTTCATTTCTGAAATAGGATTAAATATGAAATTAAATTAATGTAAAAGTGTAAAAATAATGAAAATCTCAAATAAATATAATTGAAATTGTGCTATAATTTTCTAAGTTTTGGCTGTTATTTTTACATGAATGTTTTGTTGACTAAAGTGTCGAGTTATTCCTTTATGTAAATTCAGTTTGTTTTCCATAAATCTGTTTCTTCAAGTTAAATCATTTACATAATCAGATTTGGTACTAGTGGGTTAAAGGATGGATGGCTGATGCTACAGCCAGATTAATTCTGTAATAAAGGATAACAGAATAATTTCAGGATTGCCAAGTAATTACTTTACCTTGGACTTTTAAGTTCAGAAAACTAATTGAACCCATTTCTGTGCCAACTTGCATGATTGCCTTTTTATTTCCCTGTTAAGTTCTGCAACCAGGGAGAGCAACACAGCGGAATACTGGCGGAGTATGTAACAGAAGGCATCATGAGTAATGGGACATGTTTTACTACTTCCAGTCAGTGGTGTGTGTCACAGCTAGTTTGTGCAGGATGGAGAAGCGAGCGCTGACACAGTCCAGCCTGACAGGAACAGTTGAGTAATCTTAATGACAGACAAGCAAAAGTACAGATGGCAGATGGGAACAGGTTTGAAACAACTTAGAAAAGCTGCCATGTTTGAAACGGGAAGAAAGAAGGTTCTGGTATAGAGCCATATATAGTGAGATGAAAGGAGAAGCATGGGTAGCAATGCCACTGCTTTGAAAGATACGCGACATGTGTTTCTCCAGTGATTTATCCTTCAACAACACCTTTTCATGACATACAAAAAGCATTAGATTGTTTCTTTGGTTTTTACCAATTTAAGGAAAGCTGTTTCTATGCCAAACACTTACAAAGCTTCAGTGTCTTGTCCAAGGACATTAACACATGGGAACGCAGAGTGGGACCCAAACCTCCAATCAGAGGTTGGTCGCCCTACCTCTGCACCACAGCCACCCACAAATAAAATTATACAGACGCAAACATTAACAAAAATAAAAAATAAAACTATGATTACTATTGATATTCACATCTATATCCCTGCAATGTCAGATTTTGTAAGAAAAGTTGTTTCCAGGTGTTTTCACCTTCGTTGGATGCAAAACATTCTGTACCAGACTAAACGTCTTCAGTCAGATAACACTCAAAAGCTGAGCAATAACATGTCATGCAGCGCTTTGTAAGTTGCCACAAAGTAACGGAAGCTTCCAGTGGCAGAGCTCCATTGCTCTGTGCTCCAAAGGGACAAATCAAAGCAATTACTCTCAGCCTTTTCTGAATCCTAAACATACATGAAACATTCCCATGAAGATTGTTCGTCTTCTTTAACTTTGTCACAACACTAGTGTTGATGGTGCACAGCTCTGCTTCCTTCCATTATTTCCTGCTAAGCTTGCTTCATTGCAGGAAGATGTTGTCTATCACCTGGCCTGCAGCAACTTTTGCCATGTCTTTACAACACCCAGTTACAGAGTAGCAGCACTGCAAGCAAGGTGTCCTTAAAAGAGGGATTACAACCCTCAACCAAGGGATTGACTTCCTTTTGTTATATTCATTCTCTTGGGTTCTTGTGTGTTGAATCATTTTTAGGCAGTAATTTTAGTCAAAAAGTTGTTGTCCATCTGTGGCACACTTTTTTTATTTAACTTCATACCAGTGCTCCTCAATTTTTTTCCAGTTTAATTTATAATCTGATTTTGATGGAAGTTTTATTTGGTAAAATACTTGGTCACCTGTCGAAAACCTATTTGCTACTTTCTTAAAGCAGCTGCGCTGACCACTATATGAAAGGCCTAAAGTTAGAAAAGTTAACAAAAAACAAACCTTTTCAGAAAGTTTCGTTTCTCAGAAAAAAGCCGGTGAGGAAACAGAAGAAGAGCCAAGAGTCTTTACTCCAAATATGGATTTGTTGTGACAGGGGTTCATCAGGGGAGTCAAACTCAATCACACTGGGGGCCAAAATCCAAACACACCTTAGGATAAACATTTATTGAACAAACAAAAACTAAAATTTTAAAACTTTAAAAATGTAACTTTTTAACAAAACT
>NC_050516.1:697373-697703 GCF_002922805.2 Oryzias melastigma | reverse complement strand
CATTTATTAAACAAACAAAAACTAAAATTTTAAAACTTTAAAAATGTAACTTTTTAACAAAACCATGAATAAATAAACAGGCAGGAAAATTATTCTACAATAAATCAATTCAAACCTTAAATAAGTGTCAACATTTTACCCTCCAAAAAAATATATTTTGTCAAAATTATACAAGTTAGAAATTAGCGTGAGATCTGGAGGGCCGGACATACTTAACTGGCAGGCCAGATCCGGCCGTTGACTTTGACCCGTGCCATACATCATAATAACAACGCATGATAGTCAGCTACTGGCTGTTTAATCTATGTGGATGCTGCTAATAAAGTTGTT